>NC_092261.1:2976998-2984498 GCF_036320965.1 Panulirus ornatus
TCGTTAAGCATGTTCATGCTCACCCCAACCCTCATATGTCCACTGTTTTCACCCGCGCACCTTCCTTTTGTCTCTCCGGCGCTCCCTCTGGTGCATTCCCCATTCACTCCGCACTCCTTCCCTGCGAGCAGCACCTACACTCCTCTCTTTAGTCCGTCATTAGCAACGTACGTTCGTCATCCCACTGCTGACGAGCCTTTCTCACCTGCCTCCACCTTCCGCATGCCAACCACTTTCTCTCGCACATACCACACCGCCTCCCTAAATACCTCCCACTACTCACTCTCGTTCCTCATCCTCTCTTGCTCTGTTACATTTTCATCACCATCTTTACCTTCATTAATCCATTTTCTTCTATCGTTCTAAACATCTAGATTTTCTTCGTTCTTCTCGTTCCTGCGTTTGTCTTACTATTCCGTCCTTCCTTCCTTTGTTTCACAATTTCATATTCCACTTCGTCCTTAAATACGTTAAGTAATGGGTGGGAGGGTTTTCTTATCTGATTTAAACCTGAGGTTGATAAGCATCAACAAAGCAGCCAGCTGCAGGAATGACATGCCGAACACTACATAAACAAGCGAAGCAAGACGTGGCGTCTGTATGGATATATACAGGAGAGTAGCATTGGAGAACCACTTGTGACCCGAGAAAACACGTCTCTCACCGTTCCTATGCCAATACCAGGCCCATCCTTAATACATAATCAATATTTTCCTTTTTCAACTGCATGATCCATTACCTTCTTCACCCCAGTACAAATCCATTGCCCTCCCTGTATACCGTGCGGGAGGTCCTGCACCTACATGCTTATGACGACCTCATGCAGGTTACATACATATCCGTTGATGATAAAAAGGATAACAAGAGATGGACTGTGATGACACATTTACCTTCACGAAGAACCCAAGTACAAGGTGAGGGGAAGGATGGAGAATATAGTGGACTTGGGATACACTTCTGTACACAAGACGAATGTATCCCTTCTTCCAGGCATTTTATTTCTAGTGCTGTCTATTTTCATTCCGTGTAGCGCGATAAAACAATGATACTAAGGATGTTGATACGAGCAATCATATCAACAACTAGAAAAGCAACAAAGAAAATGTTGACGACAACAACAGCAACAACACTAATATCAGACCAATTTCATTCCCAGCTTTTTCCTTTGTGTGAACTTCAGTGTTGTTCCAGCTTCCCAGCGCACCACACCCATGTCAATCGTCCGTCTCTCAGATACACTCTCATCCACTCTGTGTGTGTGTGTGGGGGGGGGGGGGAAGGGGAGTTTCGGGGGTTATGTTAAGCACCCAACCTGGTGGTGGTGGTTGGTGGGAGAGACTGATTATTAGGCATTAACGACCGACCCTTGAGCACGACGGTACGACCCTTGAGCACAGCCCTTAGGTTTGACGGCCTGAACTTTTGACCTGACCTTTGAGGTGCCCAGGACAAAGGTCAAGCAATCGTGGTCAAAGGACGTGCCGTCGTGCTTATGGGTCGCACCATCGTGGCCAAAGGTTACACCGTCACGCACAGGGGTCGTAACGTCACGCACAGAGTCGTCCTCTCATGCACAAGGGATAGATAGTGGAGGGAGGAGGTGGATCATACACGTACTATGCCTGCTGAGAAAAACGGTGGGAGGGGTGCTTAGTGTCATGCATCGAAACTGGGGGAAAGAGAATTAATTCTAATGTACTAAATGTGGAAGGGGGGAAGGGCTGGATACTTGCCATGCACTGAGCTGGAGGGGAGGGTTAGGGGATGGGTGGGCGTGGTGACAACGGTGCATGAAACATATGTCATGGTGACAGTTGGGTGTCAAACAGATATATGGTCATGAAGTTCACTATCAGGGCTGTCGGTCAGGCATTACCCCAGGTGGAGGGGGCTGTCTCAGCCATGCTCTGTACGGGGTGGAGGGGATGACTGTCATGCACCACACGGGGTGGAGGGGATGACTGTCATGCACCACACGGGGTGGAGGGGTATGTGAAAGGGCGGAGTGTCATGCACGTCAAGACGGGGGGAGGGTGTTCATGACAGTCCTCGACCACCTGCATGGCAACACCCCTCACCAGATCACGACTGCGTCTCCCCGCTCTGTGTATTACTGACCCTCCCTCCACCTCTCCTCTCCCCTCCCCTTTTGCCAAAAGCCCTCGAGCATATCAGGCCCCCTACCACGCCCACGCCCGCCTCCCACGCCCATGGCCGACGCCCACGCCCACGCACAGGCGGGATGGTGTTGCCGACTTTGGTCCTCCTGCTGCACAGGAAATTCCCCGGGTGACGTAGGGCGGTGGGCAGCGTGACGTCACGAGGCCAACCCGACTCCCCCACCCCCCTACAATGGCGTATCATGGGCCGGTTTCATGGCCGGGAATAATCCCGTGTGGCCATGGGACGCGGGATGGGGATACTGACGATCCCAACAGCATCATGGATTAAGTCCTTGCGGTGTGAGAGGCTCGTGTGTGTGTGTGTGTGTGTGTGTGTGTGTGTGTGTGTGTGTGTGTGTGTGTGTGTGTGCCGACGTTCGTAACATTAAGTCTGGCTTGTAACAACAAGTTACGACGGTCATGGTGCTAACCTCTCGTACACCAGCGCGCGATGATGAACCTCATGCCGTCGCCAGTGTGAGTAGCTATGAATATCGCCGGCACTTAAGGCGATATATTCTGAGGTCTCCATAGTGTGGTTGACCTTCAAATATTCGAATACCAAAGGCCGTGCTGTCGCAACGAATCAAGGGGCCGCCCTTAACCCAACGTCGCCCTTAGTGGTAAGTTGCGCTCAAGGCTCGTATCGTCGTGCTCAAGGGTCGCACTGCACGGCGGTCGTAACGCCGTGCAGTGCGGGATTACAGAAGGAAGAGGACAAATATGGCGAGCGATCAGGGAGGGTTTCAAGTGAGACACGAGAGGACAAATATGGCTGCTGAAGCTGGACGGGAAGTAGAGACGGAGAGAGGACGAGCATAAGTGGCGAGAGAGGACAAATATGGCGGCTCTCGGGGCTAGCGTCACGCCTGACCCAGTCACGAGACGCGACCCCCTGCCCACAGGAAACGTGGGTCGTGGGTTGTTAAATGTCTCTACCTCACTCCTCACTCTTCCATTCTTTCCTCATGTCTATTTATATCCACTCAAACATCTACAAAATCTATCTGTATTCTGGAAGTATACATATCTTATTTTTTTTCTTTTAATTCTTGTTCGCAGTTTCTGGCATTTGCGAGATAGCGCCAGGAACAGATATAAGTATCCCAATTCGCTCACGCCCATTTTCTCTCCACAACCAGGCCCCCCACAGACCTTTCCGTGGTCTTCCCCGTATGCTTCCTATGCCCTGGTTCAATTCACTTGAGAGCACATCACTCCCAGCACACCACATTTTCCCTACTAATTATATCCCGTGCGTGGCTTTCACATTTCAGCAAGTTATACTCACAGATCCCTCACCCGCAACAAACACAACACTTGTAAAACATACGCACACACCGTAATGACTAGAGTAGCACTAAACCACCCCACCCTACCAAAGCAGTCTGTAATTTCACTGTACCGGAGATGCGCCACTCTCAAACTGAACTCCCCAAACACGTACGAGTTATGCTTTCTCGTCTACGTGTTGGACGCCCACCCATCTCTAACATTACAAACACAATGACAACAATTCACACAAAGCTTCTCATGTCCAAGTGGCAACCTCCATACTGAAGATACCGATAACCTACTTGGCGATTGTCCCGCGCTAACTGCAGAATGACGTAACCATACCCCCGCACTTCTTGACCTGGAGTGCCGCCCGCTGTACGTGGTCTCCTACCTGATCGCTGTGGGAGCTCAAGAGAAGGGGATCCCGTGGTAGTTAGGTAATGTAAGGTGTAAATCAGTTCGTAATTATATAGATCTATTTCATCGAGGCCTGAACATGCAGAAGGGTGAAAGGCGTGCACGGAAAAGGATGAATTGGAAGGATGTGGTATACAGGGGTCGACGTGCTGTTAATGCACTGAACTAGGTCATGTGAATCGATTGTGGGAAACCATGAAAAGGTCTGTGAGGCTTGGTTGTGGATAGGAGTTGTGTTTTTCGTTGCATCGCACATGACAGTTAAAAAATGGATGCGAGAGAGCGCAGCCTTTCTTCGTCTATTCCTGGCACCACCTCACCAACGAGTAAAAAGGCGGACAATTATGAAAGAAAATAAATGTGAAATTGTTGGGAGAAAGAACTCTCGCGTTCTTCAAGCACGGACAGACCTGCTTCATAATGGTGGGCAGACTGCTGAGAGTTGAGAAAACTGAATTAAACAGCTCCTAATGTCAGTGCGGAATGAAAAGAAACCGCCTTCGAAGAGGCCAATCTTGGAGTTGCTCAAAATGCTCACACAATCTGCCGAGGTAGAGTACACTGTCTCAGTCTACGCAAACCTGCACGTTCATCGCACACTCCGATCGAGACTGGCTACAAGCCCAGACAGACAAACACGAGAGGACGAATCTAAACAAAGCAAGACAAAGACACGTGAGAGCATGCCGACTGCACTCCAGATGACCGTTGGTGGAGGAGACAGGATGGCGGATGCCCGATGGTTATCTTTGCAAACCTGAACTTCGGAGAGGGTGACGCGAGAGAAGGGGGATTGTGCCCCCCCAACCCCAACACCACCACCTATATCCTGAGCTCTACTCTTTACCTTCCTTTTGATTTGACTGCACCTCTCCCCCTACTTATTTCATTCGTGAATAACTCTCTGCAGTGTCTGGTGTGTGAGGGGGAAGGGGGTGTGCAATGGGAGTGGGCGGTGGCCATCGTCACGTAACGTAATGATGATGATGATGGTATCATACACGATAATAGCGTTATTAGTAATCATCATCATCGTTATCAGAGCAGTAAGTAGGAGAGGTTATGACGGTGATATAAGATACGAGAAGCGATGACACTATCGTCGTAGCATTAGATATAATTTCTATGATCATTACAATAATAGTGATCATTGTTATACTTGCCATCACGATCAGTCACAAATACCGACAATTATGTATGGATAATGTAATCCAGAGAATGAACAATGCAAGGGCGAGTGTTAGGACGAACACCAATGAATAATAGCCGTATTTACTGAAGTGTTGGTGAGTCAGTGAATAACGTCATATATGAATCTTCAGTCATTATTTCATCCAGTGGTACAGAAATAATGATAATGAAACATTAGAACATTTCAATGTTTCAGGTTGGTTCTTCACAGCAACCCCAGATCTAATTCGTACAAATGGGAAGGCCAGATAACAGAGACCTTACGCTCTATGACGAGGTGTTGTGCTGAAGGGCAGTAAATGGGAAGGCCAGATAACAAGACTTGACGGGTCTAACACGAGGTCATTCGTTGGATGAGAGTAATCTTATCCTAAGTTTCTAATCTACATATATGGATGACGGATAGTATAGCAGAAGGCTTCTCAGTAAAGTACACGAGAGAGAAAAGTTCCAGTGTAATTTTCACGAGTGAGGGACAAGACAGTTGTAAGCAACTGTCATAAGATGAAACTTTCCGTGCTATAAGGTCGTCTGAGCCATGCCTAGCCTACCCGGCCAAGGACAAACCCCCTCACTCTACCTAATGCCTCTTAAGTGGCATTTCATTCTTATATCATTGATCGCATAATTAACTATCTTAACACCCTCGCAGCTGTGCATTTCCACCATACTTTTTTTTTTTTCCATAGTAATTTCACTGCCCACATGTGTAGGTGGAAGGGGAATAATTATGGAGCAGAAAATAGCCGACGACTCACACACTCACTGGTTAGGTGTTGCCAGCGATCGAGACGCTCCCAACAGACATTTTGTTTTTTCTTTGATTTTTTGTAGCCTATTTCTCTCGTTTTCACCGCTTGCATACGCTTATCTTAAAGCTTAGGAGAGTTGCTAGTCATTGTCAGACGTCGATAAAGCATTTGGCGAATCATTATGACCCATCTCATTCATTTGTTTTCAAACGTAGGCACGTAGGAAACCGTTACGTTTCGAAGCGCTTCGAATTATCTTTCTTTTTTGTTGCTGTTTTTGTCGTGTGATGTGAGTGACGGTGGTAGATGGAGGCTCGCACTACGAATGACGTCGCACCAGAGATACTGCGAAACAGTGTCGTCATCGGCAGCGCGATCATATACCATGGGAAATGAAGAAAGGTCTCAAGCGGATGTAAGTCATGAATTATGTAGGGATTCCTACATACATGTGTCATGAATTGTGTAGGGATTCCTAAGCTCTCAGGAAATAGAAATTGTAAGTGTTTGTTTAATGAGCCAAACGTCGAAGGCCCTTTGTTTGGTTACAACGAAGAAATTCCAATGATGTACAAAATTATCCTGTTTCACATACTTATTCAGCATCAAAGCTCTGATTTCCACAACAGTTAGATTATTCTTTTTGTCTAGAGCAAGCCAAGACTATTTAGAATGAGAATAACACATTCTAGAATAATGGCAGACTTCCAAATGTCGACAAATGGGAAGCGACTTTCCTTACGCATCAACCAATCAGGAGCGTCACATTACATAGGCAGACTCTGAGTGACGTCCAATCAGCAGCTTTTACTCTCGCATTACTCCTTCTCTTAACTGTGTTATGCTTCTTGTTATCAAGGTCTTCAGCGGACGACGGGAGGTCGACCTGTTTGGTCGATGATAAGCCATTCTAAGCGACGTTCTACCAGTTCGACATTTCGTCGGCAATGTCGATTTCTCTTCTACCAGACGGGTATGGTAATCGACTACGCCGTTAAGTTTTGATCAGTCTGGTGGGTAGGTAGTCGACCAGACTGGGCTACAAGTGGTTTGACCTGGTCTGTGGGCATCTGACTACGCTGTCATAAGGTCGATGAAGGTGATGGGTCTCTGACTAGACAGGCAGTTGACCTGACTGTTGGGTGTTCGACCAGACTGGTGATTATTCGACCAAACAAATGTTGGGTGTCCAACCAGACTGTTGGTTGGTAATGCAAAGTGGCAAGTATTCGACCAGACTGCCAAGTATCCGACCTGAGTGGTTGGTGGTCGACCAGATTGGTTGGCCGTTAACCAAAATGGTGTTTACTCTCTTATTCAACTGGTTTGTCCTCTTCTTTCCCATTCTCTTTCCCCTTCCTTCTCCGCTTCCCTCTATTCGTCTTAGGCTTCTATCCGCCACTCCTTCTCACACCCATACGTTGATGTATAAACGAAGACATGAAAATAATATTGACCTCATCACCTTACAAAAGAACACAGGATACCCAAGAATACAGGTACATAGAAAAGCACACATACAATATTTATATATCAAACAATCAGATATTGCTTTCAAAACAATCAGGTTGATAAACAAAAAACGTTGAGAGAGAAGGGAGCAAACGAACGACCAAGAAGCAACGAATGGATAAAAAGATGAATGACATGAGACGATAGCCATGGGGGACACCATCGCTTGAAACACCAGATGATGACCC
>NC_092261.1:2989498-2999498 GCF_036320965.1 Panulirus ornatus
GGGCCAGACAATTTATAGGCGCTACGCACGTATAAACAAACACTTGACTTCCCTGAAGGGGAGAGAGAGACAGAGGAGGAGAGAGAGAGAGAGAGAGAGAGAGAGAGAGAGAGAGAGAGAGAGAGAGAGAGAGAGAGAGAGAGAGAGAGAGAGAGAGAGAGAGAGAGAGAGAGACCCTGGTTTTCCAGAGCACACGGGGAGAGGTAGAAAGGGGGAGACTGGAAACCTAGGTTTTCCAGATGCCACGTCGGGTTCTACTCCCTGGGCCAGCGGGTGGTGGCACCGAGAGTGGACGAGTCACCAAGTTGTTCTGGTCTGTGACGTGCACAGGCAGGTCTCTCACCCATATCAACCTAAGTCGTATGGGGAAACTTACGAGAAAAATATAAACTTGGTTCTTATCCATTTCTGATGGTTCGTTTCTAATCAGAATCGCTGAGCATTAATTAATCATTTTTTTTTCACTGTACAGAGATGATCTCATTTCCTTCACGTCTTCGCCACCGAGGAAAATTACCCTCCACTACTATTACCCAAGTGGTGTACACGGGGGCGTTTTCCTCAGTTCCTGCAACCGTATCTATGATGTTGTTCACCGTGGTTGACAGCGCTGACGATAGTGGTGGTGGTTACAATCTTGGTGGCAGTGGTGGAGGTGACAGCGTTGGTGGTGGAGATGGTGGAGGTGTTGGAGGAGGGGACACTGTTGGTGGAAGCGGCGGATCTGTTTAAGGGAAGCCGTTACTGTAGACCGGGGGAGGGGGGGATGAAAGTTCCAGCTTCGGAACTTGCGCGTCTGGACGGCGCACATATTAGCGGCCTCTCCATAACACACTCAGACGAGGTGATCGTGGACGTGTGGTAGTGTGATCTGGAGCATTGTGCTGTATCCTGTGGATGACGCAGACGTGGTAGTGGCGAGGACTGTGGCCATCAAGCAAACTCCAGGCGAAGTTGACGTAAACCACTTCCTTTTTTTTTTTCTAGGCGGGAAAAGTACAACAGTCGTAAAAACCTGACGTTAAGCTTAACCTAGCGTTCGGTATTTACTTAAAGTCTTAGTATTGCAGTCGAAGAATAACGATGTATCGCTTCTACCTTCTTGTTGCTAACATGCAGCTGATGGAAGTAAACAAAGTCAGGAAATATAGTCAGCGAACAAACCTCCCAGCAACTGACTGCAAACGACACCACAACAAATTTACAAATTTCTTAAATAAAGGAGGGAAAAAAAATGCTGTGAATTTAGGAAGCTATGGCAAGTTTGGCTGGAGTTTCTTACTTTCTAGCGGTGACCCCCTTGTGACCCCGTCATTATGCATGATAATGATAACTTCCCTACCGGACTCCCAGGGTTAAGATCGCCACTAAAATATACTGTCCGTTGACGTGCATTGACTCCGCACCCTTACGTCATCCCTTCCACTCCACTGGAGTGAAAATTTACCCTCACAAGGCCTGGGATAAAACGCACACCTCCAGAAGTAGCCCTGTTATTTCTAGAAAAAAAAAAAAAGGTGTCCGTCGCGATCCTACCCCCAAGCCAGCCCCACACCCACTCCTCCTCCCCACCTCAAGCCAGCCGGACGCTACCTACTTCCGGTGTGACCACTGCCCACCCACCCGTACGCTCGCCACTTCCCACAACTTTCGTTCGTTCCACCGCACCCTGCGGGAGGAGGGGCGTGGGGCGTCTTGAAGCATCAAATGTTATGGAGCGGCCACCAAGCGTTTATTCCTCCAGTGATTGCATGATAATTCTAGATGAAGGAAATGGATGCCCAACAATAAGGTTTATAAAGTCAGGGGGCTCTGTCTTGACCGTAAAACAGTAGTGCTTGGTGAAAGCCACGAGAGCCCGAGCCAGAAGCCATCGCTCAGACACCCCCTCCGACTCCCGGGCCACGTACTACCATGTGACGTCACGGCTGACACACGCCCGGGGTCTCACCGAGTGCGCACGGGAACACCGCTCTTAACTCCCTCTCACGGGACGACCATTTCCCTATGCCGCAGCCTCTGGCGATGACTTCGGGGGGGAAAAAAAAATAAGTAAAATAAAACGTAGCGAGGAACACATAATGGCCGACCGACACACTTCTGGTCATTTACACCCACTCGCCACCGCCCGGGGAAAATGCAGTTACGGCAAAAATCTGATCTTTCGGTCCCGTTACGACGACGTAACTGTAGGTGTACCTTGCTAAAACAGGTGGAATGCACCCACCTTGGCCAAGCATGGGTCACCCGCCACCCTACTCTTCCCCTGGCTGGGTGATTATTATGAATGGATTGTGGGTGACATCAATGGTGGTTGTCGGGACGTGAAATGGTGACTGTAGCTATGGTGGGTGACTGTAGCTATGGTAGGGGACTGGATGTGATGGTCAGCTGGGTGAGGCACAATCATACAGATGTAAACAAACACCACACACTTTCTAGGCAAGTAAAACATTGAGACAAGTTTACACATGACTTGTAAACTTGTGCATGACTTGTAAACTGGTGTGTACCTCCTACTTATCTCCTCACCGGTAATTTCTCTTCTTAACTCCGGCGTGCATACTTGCGCTCTCTATGCACCTACGAGACAGTATGCATGTATGTATGATGAGGCCAGTATGTGTTGATCAAATACCCAGTTGTGAGTCACGTAGTATTATGAAAATACATGATGGAGAGGATCCCCCTCCCCCTATCAGCGTTAATGGGCGGGAGGAGGGGAGTGGGTAAGAGAGCGCGCGCCCCCTCCGCTATACGCGGTGACGGAGGGAGGGAGTCGGCGTCCCCTCCTCCTCCTCCTCGGTAATGGATGGAGGCTTCTCTGGTCACATCTCATTTCCGGCGTGGGTGCCGCAGCCGGCTGGCTGGGGCGCCGCTCCCGCAGGCCCGACCGTCAACGACGGTACCGCAGGTACACCTCACACGTACTGCGGTACGCTCCTCGGCGTTGTACGTGATCAGTGTGAAGTACATACAAGGGTACACCCCCGCGTGGTACGCTCGAGTGTGGTACTCACTCATATTCTTTAACTTCGTCACGTAACGCATTGTCTCAAATCTTACGTGTAGTGGAGAGCCTCAGATCTAGCTAAAACAATTAGCATTTTGGAAGTATCATATCTAATCATACTGACAAATCTATTATCCTATATAATTGAATTTAGTTAATTCAAGCACTGTATCTCCATAGATTTAATCTAAAGTCTACTGTAACATATTCACGCTAATAAATATAATATTGTACACACACACACACACACACACACACAGAGGGGGGGGGGGGTTCCCTTCCGGAGGGAGTCATTTTTCTACGTGGCAATCGATTAAAAACTGATTACTGTCAACAGTAAACATCTCCACAGGAAAAACAGAACTGAAAAAAAAAAAAATATCCGACTAGGATGACAAAACTGCTGACTGTTGATTGGCTGGCGATCAGCCAACCGGATGCGCCCCTGGTGCTGCCAATCAACAAGATCATGATTTACACCAGTCATGACCTGTGATTTCGCGAAGTACACACCTCTCTCTCTCTCTCTCTCTCTCTCTCTCTCTCTCTCTCTCTCTCTCTCTCTCTCTCTCTCGTGGTGAGAGACGACATTAAAACGCATGACGTTTAATTTCATGACATTTCATTAATTCGAGACCTCAGGGGGAATATAAAACGAATTAAAGACCAAAAAATTATGGTTACACATGATGTCTTCTTGGTTGTTTTGGTGGAGGATATATATATATATATATATATATATATATATATATATATATATATATATATATATATATCCGCTGACAGATCCCCTCCCAGATATCTAAAACACTTCACTTCCTCCAGTTTTTCTCCATTCAAACTCACCTCCCAATTGACTTGACCCTCACCCCTACTGTACCTAATAACCTTGCTCTTATTCACATTTACTCTCAACTTTCTTCTTCCACACACTTTACCAAACTCAGTCACCAGCTTCTGCAGTTTCTCACATGAATCAGCCACCAGCGCTGTATCATCAGCGAACAACAACTGACTCACTTCCCAAGCTCTCTCATCCCCAACAGACTTCATACTTGCCCCTCTTTCCAGGACTCTTGCATTTACCTCCCTAACAACCCCATCCATAAACAAATTAAACAACCATGGAGACATCACACACCCCTGCCGCAAACCTACATTCACTGAGAACCAATCACTTTCCTCTCTTCCTACACGTACACATGCCTTACATCCTCGATAAAAACTTTTCACTGCTTCTAACAACTTGCCTCCCACACCATATATTCTTAATACCTTCCACAGAGCATCTCTATCAACTCTATCATATGCCTTCTCCAGATCCATAAATGCTACATACAAATCCATTTGCTTTTCTAAGTATTTCTCACATACATTCTTCAAAGCAAACACCTGATCCACACATCCTCTACCACTTCTGAAACCGCACTGCTCTTCCCCAATCTGATGCTCTGTACATGCCTTCACCCTCTCAATCAATACCCTCCCATATAATTTACCAGGAATACTCAACAAACTTATACCTCTGTAATTTGAGCACTCACTCTTATCCCCTTTGCCTTTGTACAATGGCACTATGCACGCATTCCGCCAATCCTCAGGCACCTCACCATGAGTCATACATACATTAAATAACCTTACCAACCAGTCAACAATACAGTCACCCCCTTTCTTAATAAATTCCACTGCAATGCCATCCAAACCTGCTGCCTTGCCGGCTTTCATCTTCCGCAAAGCTTTTACTACCTCTTCTCTGTTTACCAAATCATTTTCCCTAACCCTCTCACTTTGCACACCACCTCGACCAAAACACCCTATATCTGCCACTCTGTCATCAGACACATTCAACAAACCTTCAAAATACTCATTCCATCTCCTTCTCACATCACCGCTACTTGTTATCACCTCCCCATTTACGCCCTTCACTGAAGTTCCCATTTGCTCCCTTGTCTTACGCACCCTATTTACCTCCTTCCAGAACATCTTTTTATTCTCCCTAAAATTTACTGATAGTCTCTCACCCCAACTCTCATTTGCCCTTTTTTTCACCTCTTGCACCTTTCTCTTGACCTCCTGTCTCTTTCTTTTATACTTCTCCCACTCAAATGGATGGAACCATGGAAGCGGAAGTGGATCATAGGGTGGGGGAGGGGGCGAAAATTTTGGGAGCCTTGAAAAATGTGTGGAAGTCGAGAACATTATCTCGGAAAGCAAAAATGGGTATGTTTGAGGGAATAGTGGTTCCAACAATGTTGTATGGTTGCGAGGCGTGGGCTATGGATAGAGATGTGCGCAGGAGGATGGATGTGCTGGAAATGAGATGTTTGAGGACAATGTGTGGTGTGAGGTGGTTTGATCGAGTAAGTAACGTAAGGGTAAGAGAGAGGTGTGGAAATAAAAAGAGCGTGGTTGAGAGAGCAGAAGAGGGTGTTTTGAAATGGTTTGGGCACATGGAGAGAATGAGTGAGGAGAGATTGACCAAGAGGATATATGTGTCGGAGGTGGAGGGAACGAGGAGAAGAGGGAGACCAAATTGGAGGTGGAAAGATGGAGTGAAAAAGATTTTGTGTGATCGGGGCCTGAACATGCAGGAGGGTGAAAGGAGGGCAAGAAATAGAGTGAATTGGAGTCATGTGGTATACAGGGGTTGACGTGCTGTCAGTGGATTGAAGCAAGGCATGTGAAGCGTCTGGGGTAAACCATGGAAAGCTGTGTAGGTATGTATATTTGCGTGTGTGGACGTGTGTATGTACATGTGTATGGGGGGGGGGGGGTTGGGCCATTTCTTTCGTCTGTTTCCTTGCGCTACCTCGCAAACGCGGGAGACAGCGACAAAGTATAAAAAAAAAAAAAAAAAAAAAAAAAAAATATATATATATATATATATATATATATATATATATATATATATATCTCGAAGTAATAAATGTCATGAACTAAACATTACGCGTTTTAATGCTTTGAAGAGAGAGAGAGAGAGAGAGAGAGAGAGAGAGAGAGAGAGAGAGAGAGAGAGAGAGAGAGAGAGAGAGAGAGAGAGAGAGAGAGAGAGAGAGAGAGAGAGAGACCTTAGACCTGATATAACACTTGGGAGCCAGAAACCTTACCACAGAGACCAGTGAATTCGTGATAGAGACCAGAGATAACACCTGAGACCCAGATAAGTGTGATGACAGAGACCAGAGGCAACATATTAGAGACCCGATCAAAACCAGACATGACCTCTCCTCTCTCATGTCAGGGACAGGAAGAGTGTCAGCAGGCGGCTGGTCAGCTGGCGTCAGCAGATCAGGAGCCGACGTGCACATGCACAGGATTTCAGGGTACCCCCTTCACCCCGGCCCTCCCACTCCCTCATCCCCCATACCCCCTTACCCCCCCTCCGTCCACTGTCCCTTCCTCCCTGCCCCCACACCTCCTCCTGTATTTGCACGTGCTGGAGTAACCATATACACATCGGATGAACCTAATGCGCGTGCGTTTTTCCGTTGCTCCTATGTACGCATTTGGAAAACCGTACACGATGGACAGCCAGCCTTGTGTACGTCAAATGTGGCCCTGGACGTCATGAATTTCCGTCTACATCACGTGACTGTCACCAACTCTTCACGAACCATCACATGGGAAACAGTGGGCCTCGAACCCAGGAACTATGGTGTCCAAGGCGACGACTTCAACACGCATAACCCAACAACTGACACTGTGATACACACGCCTTTCAGGTTTCACTGGTGGCGCGTCGGGTATGTATATCGTCTGAAAGAACTAGAGGACAGAGGTTCGATGCTCTCATAGAAGAGGCAACAAGCTGAATACAATGTCATACAACCCCTCGTATACACTTTCCTTCTCACTGATGGCGAGTACCAGAGTAGCCGTACTCACAACCCCATCGATCTGTTCTAAAACCTTGGAGGCTGTGATCAGGTCGCCCCTTACTCTTCTTTCTTCGGAGATGGGAAAATTCAAAGCCCTTAGCCTTTCCCTGTAATTTATCTTTTTAAGTGTGTGTGTGTGTGTGTGTGTGTGTGTGTGTGTGTGTGTGTGTGTGTGTGTGCTGGAGCGCGCGGCTTTAAAAAACCCAGGGCCACGCTTCCCACGTCTGCCGATGGCTTACTGAAAGGAAAATATATTCTGCTCTCGAAATACACGCTGATTCAGGTTCCAATGAGTTCTGACGATGGAGATTAATTCTGACGAATGTCCCCCGTGTGTGTGTATATATATATATATATATATATATATATATATATATATATATATATATATATATATATATATATATATATATATATATATATTCCTCCCACCGTTATTTTAATTAATACAGATGTAATTACATTCAGTTTAAACCCCTTACGTCCAGTACATCAGCGTAATTACGACATCTGTCAACGCCCGTCCCTCTTGGTGCACACCCGCGCATAAAATTCGCGCCGCTAGTTGACCGCAGGAACACCAGCCAACAGCCAATCCTCCGATTTGTCATTCGCTGGCTCCCGCTCCCCTCCGCGCCTCAAGCCAGCCTGGCCCGTCCTCTCGTCTGTTACTGTTTCGCCACAGAGCGCACTCGGAAGGAGTTCATCATCTCCCTGCTACTGACTGCAGCGCAACCTTTAAGGCTTCAAGAGCCCCATAAGACATACGAAAAAATTTAGAATAAACTGTGAAATGAGTCTTAAAGATGAAATACCGTAAAAAATAAAATAAAAATCAACTGATAACGATACATCCGAAAAAAGTGGATTCAAAAGGATTTACCTGCGCGAACGCCTCGTTGCTTCCCACAGAAAACGGGCTGAGGGAGAAAACAGGGAAGGCCGCAGCGGTTGGTTACTTTTGCCACAAATTGTCTAAGTGATTTTAGTGAGGCATTAGCGGCACACACTCGTTAGCTCGGTCCACGCTGCAACCCACACCATCTAACACTACCCCCCCCCCCCTGCCAACCCACGCCATGTAACCCATTACCTGGTCAACCCACAAAGTGTAACCCATCACCTGGGCAACCCACTCCCTGGAACTCGACCCCTGGTTAACCCACTCCCCGGAACCCAACCCTGGTCAAACTGACAGTTTCAGTTCTATAAGAAGAGAGACAGAGGGAGAGGAATGACTTGTATGAACGCACACTCTATTAACCCTAGAAGTAGTGCCTGCGGAGGAAAGATAACAGGAGGACTGATGCTCCGAGACAATGTTATCTGGTACAAACTATGGCACGTGCAGAGGTGGAGGTCATGTTAAGTAGAGCAGAGGGCACCTCCCCAGCAGCCACCACCGGCAGGAGACAATACGTAGTATGGAGGAGGGTGGAGACAGACGGGTCCTGAAGTGGTCTGGCCGAAGTGGTGGGTTCCAGCAACATCTAGGGAAGTTCTCCAGTCTAGATCCCGAGTGGGCTGGTTACCTCCCTCCCCCAGACCCTGACGAAATCATTACCCGCTAATAAATCATGGGTAATATGCATAATTGACGCGGTCATTTGCATAAGAAGCTACACACTCGCGGGTAACTTCTGCATCAGCTGTGGTGGTGTGGAGGCACTACTGCCCTCCACCATCCACACCCAATACTGCCCTCCACCATCCACACCCCCTACTGCCGTCCATCATCCACACTCACTATTGCCCTCCACCATCCACACCCACAATTACCCTCCACCATCCACACCCACTACTACCCTCCACCATCCACACCCACAACAACCCTCCACCATCTACACTCTCCTTCCTCCCTACAGGATTTGGTCAAGAAGGTGCAATACGCCGCTGCTTCCCTCCCCCCACTACTCCGCCCCAACCATCCAGCTTTGAGATGTGTTGCAATGATAATTATAATAATAATAGTAATAATAATAATAATAATGATAATAATAATAATAATAATAATAATAATAATAATAATAATAATAATAATAATAATAATAATAATAATGATAATAATAATAATAATAATAATAATAATAATAATAATGATAATAACGACAGAAGGACAGTAATATCCATATGTTGAAATGCATACCATATATCAGGCGGGTACTGATGAAAATATAATTAATAAGTTAGCATATTAACATTATCATAATAAAATGATAGTCAACAGTGAATGGCACTGAACTATAACATATCAAAGTATGGTACAGTCATCATCTAAATCAAAGTATGTTACAGTCATCATCTAAATCAACGTATGGTACAGTCATCATCTAATTCCTTCGCCAAAAAAAGATGCAAAGTTTGGAGACGCGCGATTCTCGTCGGACCAATGCGCGCGCACCATGTTTACATCGCGGTTATGACGCCACAGGATATCCTCTGGTATGAAAACGTATTTCAGTTACATGAAGGCCCCTGTAACCTTTGTCTCCACAGCAGAACAACGCGTCACTGGTTACAAGATCCTGCTGCGCAATCTGACCGCAACTATCTGTTCACACACCACAACAACAGTACGTTGAGCCCAAAACGGAAAGATTGACACGACTAGTGGGATCCGTCCATCCCCCGTTGCTCCGTTGTCACATCTTCCGATTAACGTCGCTATCGGCATCATCTGTCTTGCACATCGTCCTTCATGTCGGGTTTTCTTCATTTGGCGTTTATGTCTGCGCTTTTTTTCTACCTCTCTCTCGCCTTCACGTCGCCGACGACTCTCAGCCCGACTGAACTACATGTCTGCCGACGCCTCAACAACAAAAAAAAAAAAACGGGACTCCTCAAATCACCCAGATCGAAGGGCAAGTGTCATCATGACGAGGCTCCGAACTGGACATCCTCATCTCCCCCACAGCTACCTCAAGTCAAGTGGTGAAGAGAGACCCAGGTTCCTCCATTGTCACACCTGTCAATCTGGTTTGGTAATAACACACATCTTGGCGGAATGTGTTCTTCATGATCGAGAGAGGAGAACACAGGCATGACATGGCCAGGTCTAGGAATGAAGCGCTCAGCGACGACTGTCATACTGACAGTTTAGTGGAATCTT
>NC_092261.1:3004498-3036998 GCF_036320965.1 Panulirus ornatus
CGGTCAAAATACACTATAATGGTGAGCTCTGGAAATGGATGTGAGCAAATGAAACAGATGTTCATTTGTTTTCGACGCCATCTCGTGGTTGGTTAGTTATTTCGACTTTAGGCCTATCGAATGTCGGGAAATTTAAGGTCGTTAACCACACACATAACCTCTCTCTCTCTCTCTCTCTCTCTTTCTCTCTCTCTCTCTCTCTCTCTCTCTCTCTCTCTCTCTCTCTCTCTCTCTCTCTCTCTCTCTCATTTCACCATCCACAGTCAACATAATTTGACCCTGGAGCATCCTGCCTCACCATTCCAGTGTTGCTACTATCCCCTCCTCCAAGGCTTCCTTAGACATCATCATTCCACCAACTTCTACCTCCTCCTCCTCCTCGTCTTCGTCCTTCCTACCAGTGTTTCCACGCACGTTCGGCTTCATGTGTTTTCCCCGCTTCAATTACGGCCATTCGAACCCCATGAGCCTCAATCTATGCGTTCGACTTGTGTGATTACACTTTGTGGGTTACGGACAGAGGGTTTTAAACTAGTGTTGCATGCGTGTATGATGACTTAGTTGTGACTACTGCTTGTCTCTTACGGAGACAGAGAGAGTCTTACACTCATGCTGCCCCGCGTGTGTGTGTGTGTGTGTGTGTGTGTGTGTGTGTGCTTCAAATCTTTTTTTATTAAGTTCTGGAATTATCACATTTTGATCTTTCCTTTACCCAGGTTCCTCCAGGATAACATCTGACACTTACTTACGTTTGCGTTTATTTTTCCTGGTCTCGTCCATCTGATCATTACTGGGTTCATTCCAATGTATACAATTCCCTTTACGCTGAACTGCTTTCCCTAACCTTCTATTTCTCACGAATTTCAATTCTGTGTCGGCATTTATCATTTCCTGTTCATCTAAATATATTCAGATATCTAATTCATCGCAGTTTGCATAATTTCTTTCATTTCTTTTCGTTCATTCTCCGTAGCGATTTCCTGATCATTTCATTCTGTCTTCCCTCCCACGTACCGTTCTTTCATTTCTTTTCGTTCGGCCTCTGACGCAGAACACCCTCTATAGTGGGTCATCGTGACAATCATATGCAAAAATCATTTACCCCACGTCAGAAACGGCCAATCTACCCCCCCCCCCAACCCCACGCCCATGCACAGCCAGAGAAGCTGAGAATTGAGTTTAGTGAAGCGTCCGCGAATGAATCCAGGCGGATTGGGGGAAGGGGGGGGGGGGGTTGCGCATGCCCTGCCGTGTGATCCGATTCCCCCCTTCCTTCTTTTTTTTTTTTCTTACGGTTGCAACTGTGGACTCGGAAATCGGTTTAGGCTCCTTCTTAAGTGCGTTTAAGTTCACAAGGGTATTTGCCCCAGCGGATGTACCGAGGCTAATGTCTCTGTTGCTCCCGCTCGCTGTGTGAACGTAGTCGCCCTTTCAGCTTTCAGCGAAGACTACGAAACTTGGCGGCGAATTTTTCCTATCGGAAATATGATGCTATGAGCGTCAATGGCACCATGTCTGACCTTGGTAGAGTACGGTCTAACAACTGACTACAAGACAAAGCAGTGAGTGAAAAGTTAAACTCAGGAATCACTCTCTCTCTCTCTCTCTCTCTCTCTCTCTCTCTCTCTCTCTCTCTCTCTCTCTCTCTCTCTCTCTCTGTATATATATATATATATATATATATTTTTTTTTTTTTTTTTTTTTTTTTATACTTTGTCGCTGTCTCCCGCGTTTGCGAGGTAGCGCAAGGAAACAGACGAAAGAAATGGCCCAACCCCCCCCATACACATGTACATACACACGTCCACACACGCAAATATACATACCTACACAGCTTTCCATGGTTTACCCCGGACGCTTCACATGCCTTGATTCAATCCACTGACAGCACGTCAACCCCTGTATACCACATCGCTCCAATTCACTCTATTCCTTGCCCTCCTTTCACCCTCCTGCATGTTCAGGCCCCGATCACACAAAATCCTTTTCACTCCATCTTTCCACCTCCAATTTGGTCTCCCTCTTCTCCTCGTTCCCTCCACCTCCGACACATATATCCTCTTGGTCAATCTTTCCTCACTCATTCTCTCCATGTGCCCAAACCATTTCAAAACACCCTCTTCTGCTCTCTCAACCACGCTCTTTTTATTTCCACACATCTCTCTTACCCTTACGTTACTTACTCGATCAAACCACCTCACACCACACATTGTCCTCAAACATCTCATTTCCAGCACATCCATCCTCCTGCGCACAACTCTATCCATATCCCACGCCTCGCAACCATACAACATTTTTGGAACTACTATTCCTTCAAACATACCCATTTTTGCTTTCCGGGATAATGTTCTCGACTTCCACACATTTTTCAAGGCTCCCAAAATTTTCGCCCCCTCCCCCACCCTATGATCCACTTCCGCTTCCATGGTTCCATCCGCTGACAGATCCACTCCCAGATATCTAAAACACTTCACTTCCTCCACACAGAGAAAAGTATTTAAGGAAGCCGAGGGTAACAGAGATATCAGCACCAGGAAAGCCAGACACTGACCCAGAGACCCATTTCCCTCTCAGAAGCACTGGGGAAATACACCGTCAACAACCATAGTCAATTTCATTTCCGGACGCTGAGAGAAAGACATCAGTGACCCCCTGAGAACTAGGAATGACCCGCACGCTCATACAAGGGGATAGAAGCGAGGCCTTCGAGGGAGTGAGAGCGAGCTTACAGTACAATGTTGCAACAGCTTGGCAAATCATATATCTCTGGAAGATTACCGTGCAAACCTTAAACCAACCTAACGTCACAATCAACCATCAACTCTGTACCGTCACCCAACTTCCATTACCATGTGGGATCCCGCAAGGTAGTGTCTAATCACCAACGATATTCATCATCCACACAGCAGATATTGCAAACACTTCCTGCCACTCGATTCAATACATTTTCCTTCCGTTGTTGTCGTACGTGGTGCGTGCCGGCCAGAAGGAACTAGGATGATGTAGAAACCTGTGAAGACACACACCTCGACCTTTAACTCTCTCACACCTCGACCTTTACTCTCTCTCTCTCTCTCTCTCTCTCTCTCTCTCTCTCTCTCTCTCTCTCTCTCTCTCTCTCTCTCTCTCCCTCTATACGGACACTTTAGGGAGAGCCAACGTGTTTGTTACTGCGGTGATGTGCCAGCACGTGTATCTGCCGTGTCAAGGGGTCTGCCCCGCGGTTCGAATCGTGAGGACGTGGGTCTCTGGCTCAGCACACAGTCCTCATGTACCATCATTACCTGTCACTCTCTTTCCATGGCCACCAGACCATAATACCCACTTTCAGGGACCACCACTCCCTCCCCTCACCTGTCCTACTTGTCTAGACATAATACGTATCATCTTCAGGTCCAATTCAATATCGAGTCTGGTCTTTGCAGATGAAACTCCATGAGAGAGAGACGGAAGATCTTACAGCTACACACCTGAGAGACGTCCACAAACTGAGGGACTCGCACTATCCCACATGGCAACAAAGAGGTTCTTGACCTCTTTTGCTCCTCCCTCCCTTCCCATCCGAGCATCCCCCCCCCCCCCCCACCACGATACAACACCTCAATAATAGCTAGTAAATGTCAAGGTCGCATTTCTGGGAAGAGTTAATCAGGCAGCCGGCCTCTGAATAACTTACAAGAGACATTTCGGGTCCCCCGGCCGCTGGTTCGGCGCAGACGGGGGCCACCCATCGTACACACTGACCACCGACGGGTTGTACATACTGACCACCCACGGGTTGTACATATTGGTTGTACATACATATTACCGACATTCAAATCACGTGTCATTAAGGTCTAGTGTCATCTATTACTGGTCATTCTTAGATATAAAATCAGCGAGTGTTAGAAAAAATCTAATTGGCGATAATTATGTACACGGTAATAATCGACCTTTCCTGCAGTCATTTGATGCTGATTTTAATAACGTGCATTAATGACTCTATTAAATGGGAGGTTAAGTGATGCGTTGCCATAAGGCGTTGGTTTCCAACTGCTTTTGATAATGCAAGGACGATGGCAGCATTACCTGTGTAACTGACAAAGTACATTCAACAGGATAGAAAAAAAACTAAACGTATACGGAAGTGTAACATAATCCTAAGCATCAGGAGCTATGATGCTGCTCAGCATTATACATTATCGTCACCTACATACTTGCTACAACCACAGGCTCTCCAGTGTTTAGGTTTTCAGTTCATGGCCGCATGGAGTTCTATAAATTGTTAGTTATCGTGAAAATTATTTGTATTATTACCATTACATCGCAGGTGACGGAGAGACACGTGTGTGTGTGTGTGTGTGTGTGTGGTTCGGAGGAGCGGGTCCGGCTGGGCCGTTACTGAATGTAAACAAACCCGGAGGGAACGCGGGGTTTGAGGTGATCATCACTTCCTCTCCATCAACCGTCGTCACCTCTCCTCCCTCACCTCACTATAATCTAAGTTCAGCAACATACAACCTAGACATCGGCCAACTGGCCTCCTTTTCCTCTCTCTTTCCCATGTACCTACCTTACCCTCCTCGATACTCTGTCTTACACTAGAGGGATCGCTGGGTTATAACACTTCCTGCCTTGATTATAACCTGGTCTCCATACACTGCCTCACCTGCACCGTAAATCCCTTCAGATTAAACTGTTATTCTCGACGCCATCAAGTCTGCTTCGTCTTATGTAAGCAGATGTATTGTAATTATTCCTGTCAACCTGACTCCGGTACATACACGCATCAAAAATATCAGGTCATGATATGCGGTCGACCGCTGGAGTTTGTGGCAGTGGTGTTTATACAATGGGGAAACACACACACACACACACACACACACACACACACACACACATACACACACACACACACACACACACACACACACACACACCGTAAAATAACATCAGAACCGTTTCGCCGTAGCCAAGCGGCCGCCACTGCGCTAACAGTTCCCGGAATCGTGCACTGGGAACGTTGCGTTTGTTCGTTCGCGCCAACCACATATGTGTCGACCATTAGGCCGTCTTCCTTATGAGATCAAATGCTTGCACTGATTGCTGGGGGACTCCTGGCCAGGGGAAGGGAAATCATAATTTTCTTAAAGATTGTAGTAGTACATCCTCGACCGACATGAGTTCCACGAAAGAAAAAACTATGAATTATCAACCTACACACACACACACACACACACTCACACACACACATACACACATCTATATATATATATATATATATATATATATATATATATATATATATATATATATATATATATATATATATGTACAGTGATTTCATTCATTTGTAGCAATTACATTACGATCATTCGTATTATTTACATGCGATTATATAATTTGTGTAATCAATACAAGATGATTACAGTTAGTAATTACAGTGCCCCTCGCCTGGGGTCCTGCTGGGGGACTGCAGCAGGACGCGGCAGCGCGTTGTGTTTCCCTCCGTCAGCCTGTATTTGTTGACCCAGGCCATGTGTGAGGTGCCTTCCCTTTCCCACACACTCTCCCTCCGCCCCATCTTACCTTTCCCACGACTCCCTTCCTCCAACACCCCTCATCTCCCTCCCTTTCCTCCCTGCCACTTCCCTCCTCCTGACCTCCTGCGCCATACTTCCGTTCCTCCCACGAGATCTACCGTACTTCCTCCTCCCTGGCCTTCTATAATCTCCCTGGTTCCTTATGCCTATGCCTTCGCTCCATGCGAAGGTGTAGTGAGGAACAATCGTAGGAAAAATATTGCTATGTGTGACCAAGTGCGTGAAAGTGTGTGTGTGTGTGTGTGTGTGTGTGTGTGTGTGTGTGTGTGTGTGTGTGTGTGTGTGTACATGTTTACATGTACGAAGTGAAACGTTTTTCTTCCAGTCAGGTTAACGGTGGCTGCCAACTGATCTCCTCCCGTTCCCACGCACATATTTCGCCGCCTCCCGGATGCGGAAGTTATCCCGCCTGCGTGTGTGAAAGACCTCTTTTGCGTGCGACCCCTTTCCAGTCATCGTCGCTTCCGCGGTCAGGTCATCTCGTCTACGGGCTTGACCTGACCTGAACTTCCGTCCTCGTGTCAGCCTGCGTTGCAGAGTCTGTGAACTATAAAAGACTCACGGTATACGGTTATTGAGGACTCACTCTGGGACTACTGTACGTTGAGTATAGGGGCCCTACTGCGTTCCGTGGGGCAGGTGGAAATGGTTGAAATCCTTCCATACAGAGGATGTTGCGGGGCGAGGGTCGCTGAGGCCCGCACGTCTCTCCTTCATAATGAACTAGTCTCTAAGAGCAACACACATCCTCGTACTCCAGCCCATGATGATCACTCTCTCAGCACGATATGTCGTCCTGCGCGTCTCATCCTGCTTGCTACAGCTACGCAACGCCGCCCCAGATGCTTCTACGTAGCGTCACATGACACTCTTCAGTATGGTGTATTATTCAAAGAGCAACATCTACAATGTGTTTCTCTCTCACGCAGAGGCTGTTTTATCCTCCTGGGAATGACGGTACGACACATGAGCACAAAGGTACGGTTCTTGGCTATGATGAGGCGCCTGGTCTTTGACCTGACCACATGTCCTTCCTTTCTCTGACTGACAAAAGCTGAAAGAAATGAAGAAAACACTTAATAATGCACATGACGGGCCAGATGCACACCAGAGGTACAATACGAAGCCTCTAACATGGTCGAGTTCCATAGCAAACTACCCCAGACGAAGTCCAGCGGGCCGGGTTAGCTCGTCAACATCTCGCCGTGGATGACCAAGATGACCCAGGATAACACAGTCACCTGACAGGGGTCACACGGTGGAACGTCGACATCCATCTCGACTCCTGACCTGAGGTGACCAAAGTGACTGCCATAGTTTGCACTACTTCCCAGGGGAACAGACGCGAGTAAACACCCCACTCGGTCAAACTGTGGTCGCCTTTCTCCATTCGATGGCCTACGACCCACCTCCCTCTACCCGATGACTTGGAACAGTGGCACCACCAACAACAAGAGCAGCATTAACACCTCCGCTAACCTCAAGGTTAGCATCGTATACTCAACAGTCCACTACTGCTAAGAATGGAGGTTCATGGCGTACACTTGGGTAAAGATCACCAGTTACCAAATAAGGCTTAATGAGCGAAGCTGGAGTCAAAAACCAGAAGCTGAGAAGGCAAATAGGTTAAACTATCATTACGCAAGGCTAATGGCTTAGCCTGAGTCAACAACCATAGTTAGAAGGCTAATGGGCTGAACCAGGTCAAACATCATGCTAAGCAAAGATCAATGGTTGCCCCAGTACATCACCACTAACAAACCGAGTGAGCAACTCGTCTCTGACAGGTAGTGACTTCAATCCCCACCCATGAGCATCACCTGCTGGTGGTTCTCTCTTCTCCCAGTCCAGCCCGATGTTCCTGGACGACCCATTACCCTCGTTCACAAGAGGCGCCGCTGATTCCATATCTATCGGCTGCTCAACCAGCACACGTGGCTGAGTTAAGAACTGGCTCAGGGACTAACAGATGAGGCTTGTGGGTCACGTTCTTGGTAAGGCACTAGGAGACCAGCCTCCTCCGGACGATCGTGTGGGGTTGCATCATCGCCGGAGCACCGGCGGCGGCACCCGTAGCGACGCAGCGGGGCCAAGCAGGCCAGGCCAGGCCAGGCCAGGCAGGGCGGGCAGCTCCAACGGAAGTTGCGCACGTCCGGCCCCCATGTGGGAGCCCCGCTGCTCGACGTCAACACGTAACGTTGCCAAACGCCTTAACAAAAACCGGCCGAGGGGCGCCACGGAGACGCGACACCCCCTCGAGAACCCAGCATGACCAGTAGTGTTGCAAGAGGAAGTACAGCCACGCACGGGAGGTAGTGGTCCAGGCCCTGATGACTCGTATGTAGGACCCGAAACATTCACCAGACCTGGGAGGTAGTGGTCCAGGCCCTGATGACTCGTATGTAGGACCCGAAACATTCACCAGACCTGGGAGGTAGTGGTCCAGGCCCTGATGACTCGTATGTAGGACCCGAAACATTCACCAGACCTGGGAGGTAGTGATCCAGGCCCTGATGACTCGTATGTAGGACCCGAAACATTCACCAGACCTGGGAGGTAGTGATCCAGGCCCTGATGACTCGTATGTAGGACCCGAAACATTCACCAGACCTGGGAGGTAGTGATCCAGGCTCTACTGAGTCAAATGTGGACCTGAATCTTCCGTCTGGTCATAACTGCACTAATTCACATGTGGAATTGAATCACAATCGGCGCACAACACATAACGCACACGACCCATCAAACCGTTTGTGTTTACACTTAAGGCTACAACGATCGCTTAGGAGTCAGGGGTTGTTGGAGGTTCGACTCTACAATCGATACTTCAGTAGTTCTGTGACGTATGAACTAACCACCACTCCTGCCGCAGCTGATGCTGATTCAAATCTCTGATGCATCAGGTGGCACGAGAGGCTCTTCAAAGCCTTTGGCTCTGTTGTGATCGCATTCGGTGAGCTGTGGGTCCAAACAACTACCTGAAAGAATGATGTAATGGATTCAAATACTCGTCATACTGAGATTCGAACCTATCCACGAAGGAATAGCATAAGTGAGGTATCAGATGGTCTATATATAAATCTAGCGTTGAATCCTACGGGAAATGTAGCCTAATCAAAATATCTATCACCTCTAGTTGACTGGTTTAAGTTATTTGGACTTTAGGGACTATCAGCTGCCAGGGTCATTAAAGCCGTCATTGTGAAGCTATAAAAACCAATTAAAACTTGGCAACATCATCTTCAAGTGTTTAAGATTATTCCACCAACAGTAAGACAGAGGCAGCCCGATTACAAAACTCCGTTTCAGAGACGAACATTAAAACTACTCTTTCTTTTGTCTTGGCCACAATATAAATCGCTTTGCAAGTGTACTGACGAGCTAAAAGTCGATGACTCGCCCAGGGTCGTATGGTAGTTAACCATTCTGCACAGCAATGTGAAGGGAGGCCTAGGTTCGCGGCCCACACCCCATATTTTGTCTTGTGTCGCAGCGAGCGATACAGCAAGCCTCGCAGGGCGCGGGGGGGAGTCCTCTCACGGGTACTCCCGTCATGCACTGGTTTCACTGACTCCTAGACAGAGAGAGAGAGAGAGAGAGAGAGAGAGAGAGAGAGAGAGAGAGAGAGAGAGACTTCCCGGTGCGAGTTCGTGTTGAGTCTAAGACACGGGGCTTTAAAGTTTCCCTGTGAGCCTAAGACAAGAGTTCAGTGTGAGCTCGGGGGGGAACAGAGTGGGCTCTGAGCTTACCACACACTTGAGCTCAATACAACCAGCACACTTTTGCCCTGACCTTACCACAGACTACAGCCTCTCGCTGCGTAATTACGACATGGCAAAGTGGCCCTTACAGTGGCGTGAAAGGAGTTAGATAACGATAATCTTCCCTGAGCGATAGCGGAATAAGCTGACGATAAAAACACTTAAGGGAAGGATTTGTGTTATCATGTCTGCTCTGTGTACCTATGATAACATGATCAGGGTCGAGGATGGAGCGATCCTCTCATTAACGATAACTGGGGAACTGAAATGAGCAGATGTGATGACGGTATGGGCCGGGCTCCTGTTTAACGACGGCGATTTGCTCCGGAGTCAGTCCTAAAGGTTAATGAAGCCTGAAGCGACCTTCCCTTATTGCTTGATGAAGCCTGGAGCGACCTTCCCTTATTGCTTGATGAAGCCTGAAGCGACCTTCTCCTGTAGTTTGATGAAGTTGAAGGAGCCTCTCTAACCATATGATGAAGTTGAACCAACCTTCTCCTACGGTATGGGGCCGGGGTCAGTACAGCGAACGAGAGCAAAGCGAACAATTCCACCACTAGGCGAGGGTGGCGGCTGAGTCAGCAAACCTCTTACATGAAGGAGGAAAAATTGACGGCAGTGTGTGAACAGAGGAGCGAACGGCGCCCGTGAACAGTCTCAGTCTCAACCGAAAAAAAAAAGACGTACACTTTCCTACACTTTATCATCACTTAAAACCTCATTCCCAGAAAGCCTTATAAAGCCTGGCAGAGTTTCCACATACAACAGCTCTACTTAAAAAAAAAAAAAAGGAAACACTTGTGTAAGTTAAGATGGTGGAATTTCTCCTGATTATAACATCTATGTACAAACACACACACACACACACACACACACACACACACATACACTCAACCTTCGCCCGAGGACTGTGAACTAGGAAAGATAACCAGGGACAAAGATAACACCTGTGGAAGCAGAAGGGGTTGGGGTGATGGGAGGCATGTCCTGTGTTACAGCAGTGGTGGCGCAGCGTCCGTCGCCCTTGCCTCACATCACTGGAGGCGTCCCATCCTCTCACCACCACCACCACCGCCACCATCACCGTCCTCAGAAACGTTTCCGTCTCGCGCGGTCGTCTCTCGATCTCCCAAATTGATGTAATGACCCAGATTCCTCTCCGTACGTCATTCCTCTTCATGTTGATTGAGTAATGATGTGATTTGCTTACACACAAACAGATTTGACACATCTAGTGATGAAAGTCGAATGCCAAATGAGGTAGTTTTATTCGTTCACACACATCATACCGTGTCTTCGGTCGCATCTTTAAGCCCGTCTGAAACCCAACGGGACAGTGGGAAGTACTTTTTCTTGTCGTTCGTCTTTACCCGCTCTGTTTCCCGACTCAACCCGGTGACCTCAGCGGAGGAAATGCACTAATTACAACGGTGAACCAAAAGCCAACCAACCATCCATCCATGTGTTTCCCGAGTGAGCGTCTGCCCCATTCGTCCCCTGGCAGGGGGGGGGGGGTGGTGGTCGCACTCCACAAGACCCCCGAGGAATGTTACGGACGGAATCAGAGCAAAAATTATTCACGAGAAAAAAAAATGTATAATTCTCTCTCCTTCATACCCGTTCGCCTTTACCTGCATCAGCGAGGCAGCGCCAGGGAGAAACAACTGAGGAATAATATACAAATCCCTGCTTGGCCTCCTCCTCCTCCTCCTTATAGAAGGTAATAATACAGGAGGGGGGGCTTTTCCAGCAACTCCCCTACCCCGTTGCTCCTGTCCCTCCGAGACGTGTGTCGTCCCTCAGTGATGAACACGAAGGTGAGTGGCGGTCCGGAGAGCGAGGGAGACATACTGCAGCCGCTCACTAACGCTGACCTTCTTGATGATCACTCTTTATCTTTGTGTTACCAAGTACACAAGATGTTCCCATCATGCTTCATGATGATGATGCTCGATCCCGCGTCATCTCTCCTCCCCAGCCAGAGAGAGGGGAGCAAACACGGCCGACCGGGGGGAGAGCCACAGGGCCCTGTGGACCAATAAGTCTATGACACAATTCTCACTGAATATCACATGATACCAGCCTAATCCCAGACCCCCATGACTCACACACAGACACACACACACACACACACACACCGTCACCAACGCTTCCCCCTCTCAAATGGCTTTGTCGTCTACTGTCACCTCTCTCTCTCTCTCTCTCTCTCTCTCTCTCTCTCTCTCTCTCTTACATAACCTGCTCACAACGGCGAAGGGAACACATCATGGTAAGGTGTCAAACTTTCTCTTCCGTTGTGACATGTTAGGGCGGACGACCCGGGGCTGTCTCGCTAGGAGGAGGGTCGTGTCGTTGTCGCCTGGTGTGTGGGAGGTAAGATGGCTGCCATATTCGCTCTCCCTCACCAACAACTCCCACTTCCTCCTTGAATATCAACCTCCCCGGCGTAAACAACCAAGTAATTATCCTTGTAGAAACACCCCCGGCGTAAACAACCAAGTAATTATCCTTGTATACAAACACACACACACACACACACACACACACACACACACACACACATGATCATTATCAACTATGCAATCCTGCTAGGAGGATCCTGCAGATTTAAGGCGACACTCCACGCAGGAGTGGAAAGGTTGGACTGCTCTGGAGTGAGGTACTCCTCGATCACACTAGCCAGACTCCTTAGCGACCACTGACAGCCGCGCCCATCGTGACTTTTCACTCTCAGTGTTGCCACATCACAGAGGAAGTTTTTACATCACACGTTGAGTTCCTCCAGATTTCCTGAGGGAGGACGTGAATTGGTACTGCAGCTCCCCGTCCCCCACTGGATGGCTATGGTCAGGCGCTGAAGCAAAAGTCCCTCCCACTCTCTCTCTCTCTCTCTCTCTCTCTCTCTCTCTCTCTCTCTCTCTCTCTCTCTCTCTCTCTCTCTCTCTCCTTCGTTCTTGATTGATCTGACGAGCCGAGGGATATGGTCACAGGGACAAAAATAACGACCACTTTTGCTACCAAGGTCCCGAACGAGCTTGACCAGAGAGGTATAGAGGTGGGCAGGGTGTTATGTCCTCCTCGGCGTTCCCTGAAGTGTAGAGAGCCACCTCGCCACATATGTAGCAGCCAAGCTGTATGTGTACGTGTGTACAACATGTGTAGGTTCCTGACCCCCTCTTCCAGGCGTATGGCACATCATCTGGTCACTTACCACAGCCATCAACCTCCGTGTTACCGTGGTCCACCACAGCACTGCCTACCTCACCGCCATTCCAACTTTCTTGTCCAAGTGTAGTCTTCAGCCAACGGGTGTGGTGCGGTGTGAGGTACGGGGAACCTGTAACTTACCACGGTATGTCAGCCTCACTACGGTACATGCAGCTCACTGAACCAAGACTTAACATGGTACCTGAAGCTCACTGTAGTACCCGAGGGACAGGAACATGGCAGAAACTAATGCCCCTCGCCCATACAATGACTAAACCACTTTCTCTGTGTCCATCTACATGTATGTGGTCTTAGAATGATCATAAACACTGAACAAGGTGTGTTAGACTTTTTGGTTGGTGGATGCAATCAGCTTCATGTTGACGCCCTTAACGACCCTGGCAGTTGATAGACCTTTAAGCACAGTCAATCATCCAGCCAACCAGTAAATAACAACCCCCCACACTTCTCTCGGCTGTGACCTGTTGCACTGATGCTGATGAGAGCCAACAGAGCCACATTCTCCTCACGACAGAGAACTGACCTTTTTTCTTAATAACTTAAACTGAGTATGTATAGGAAATGCGCATGTGCCCCCGAAACGTAAAGAAAACGGGCGTGACGGAGAGGAAGGAAGCCATTAGGTAAGCCCCGCCCTAAACTGTTGTCAACGTGGTGCTGCGGATGAGTTAACCATTATTTTTACTGCTGGTTTGTGAACAACTGACGGGTAAATGGCACGGTTTGTCTTCTGTATATCAACAACAGCCCACGCTCGGGGGATGACGACTCATACGTTCTCAACACCGGAGGGTCGTAACGTCACGTAAAGTAACACATTCATCAAACTCCAGGTCTGACCACTGTGGTGTATGGCTAATATTCGCTACGTCAGTCAACGACAGCAATCCACGTTAAGGGTCTGATGTCTGAAGACTGTCAGTTTTCATATGAGGGTCTGCCATTTTTTTTGTTTTCATTCAAAATGACGATACGGTGTTGGCCAGCAGAACAATATATAATATAATGGCCTGGTTTGTTGACTTCCTGAATCATCGTATTTCTTTTAATATATTTTCTATTCTGAAGGTTTGACGTATGATCCAAATTCTGTTTTAATGACTCCTAACTGTTGATAACCACCGTGTTCACACCAAACATAAACTTTTCGCACTGATGATAATCTTCATTACTATACACAAGACAGTTTTACTTAGTGATAAGCAAATTATATGCTTCAAATTATAATGATAACCCACAACAAAACGTTCCGTTTTAGCCTCTGTGGCTAAAAGCAGCTCACCGTTATACTTTCCCAAAACAAAACCTAAAATGTTTCTTGCTCACTGTCCTATAAACGCACATCCTTCCGACAACCTCCTCACAAACCCTGCAACTCCTAGAGCCTTCCCTCAGATGAACTCTTCCCAAATCCTTCAACACGAGCACCTTCCCTCCAACAGACACGAGCACCTTCCCTCCAACAGACACGAGCACCTACCCTCCAACAGACACGAGCACCTTCCCTCCAACAGACACGAGCACCTACCCTCCAACAGACACGAGCACCTTCCCTCCAACAGACACGAGCACCTTCCCTCCAACAGACACGAGCACCTTCCCTCCAACAAACTCCTCATAAAAATCCTTCCACTCCTAGAACCCTCCCCTCACCCAGCTCTTCCAAGTCCCTCAACTCCACACCGCCGACCCTCCCTCCCTCCCTCCATCAAGTCAACAGTCACGAAGGATATTCATAGCTTTACCCCCTCCCCCTCCTCCTTGCCCCTCCCAGGCTTGGGTAAGCGCAACCCCCTCTATCGCTGATCTAAAAACGGGATAATGTTTGTGAAAAGGTGTCACTGGAGGATATTGACCATAAAATCTTAAAAAAAAGAGTCCAAATGACATACGTTGTTTGAAATACGTCCAGACTTTCATTAATGGTAATGAGAAATGGCCGTGAGGGGGAGGAGTGTGTGGAGTGTTAAAACTAAGGGAAGGGGAAAATTGTGGGGAGTGAAATAGATGTGGTAGTGTTGGGGTGGGGGTTGGGGACAGATCGGCGGTATGGGGCAAGAGGATGGAGGAAGGGGTTCAGGTCTGTGTTATGGGGTTGAGTATTATGGCATAACGACTCGTCGTTGCCAATTCTCGGGTTATTACAACTCTGGCAAGTCGAAGGGTAATACAACGTTGCCAAGTCGAGGGTTATTATAACGTGCCAAGTCTCAAGTTATTACAACGTTGCCGCCACCTCCTCGAGCCATTACAACCGTGCCAAATCTCGAACTATTACATTGGTGCCAAGTCTCGAGTTACTCGTAACGTTGCCAAGTCTCGGGTTATTACCACCTCACCTCAAATGCTAAGCAATCCATCAACAAAAACCCAGAGGAAACAAACCTCTCTGGGTGAGTGGGGCCTGACCTGCCGAACTTCCCCATCGACAACAACAACAACAACAACAACAAGCACCCACGTCAGGTGCCATGAGTTGTAACGATATTGCAAGTCAACTAAACACCTCATCTGTACATCACTCGATCAACTCTTCTCCTCTCCCCTCCCGGATACCAACTAATCAACTTCACTCTCACATCAGTCAACCATCTCATCTATCCGCTGTGTGCCAGACAACCAGTTCTCTTCATTACTCGTACACCCATCAACTAATTAACCTCGATCATGACTTAAGCAACGCCTTCACACACCAAACAACCGTCTCGTCTCATATATCAGCCAATCAAGTTTTCTCTCTTGAATCACGCGATCAACACCATTACCCAACATTATTACAGTTACTCAAAATGTCAGCCAATCGGCTCCTCTCTTATACCTCAGCCAATCATATTCTCTAATACGTCAGGCAGTAGGTTCCAATGTCATACGCTGGACGACCAGTTACTCTCCTGTACGTGAGCCAAACAACGTCTTATACTGTCGAGTGAGGCCAGAGGCGCTTTGTGGATCCGAAATAAAAGAAATATAATATTGAAAATCATCCGTTTGCTTTTCTATTCACTCGAAATTAAGCCATACATACATACATACCTACCTCTGCCTCTTATATATGACCTGGAAATGATGAACTAGGGGGATATGATCTGGATTACCTTCAGTCTCTAGTAAGCGTGAGGTAAGTCAGGCAGTTTGGCTAACTAGAATCTGTAAGGTGACAAGGGAAGTCGATCGAGTGGTTGGCATAGAGACAGTCCATGAGTGGCAGGTTTGGGTGATACATGTTACTTTAACTTTTTTTTCTTTCCGACCCACCAACCTGTCGTCGACCAGTATCACACTGAACCAGGTATGCCATCAGACCCAAGCCAAACAAGACGTAATCTCAGCCTCTTTAGGTTCTCCTATGCCAGTTCATCCACGTTCCTGAGGTCCGTCCACCAAGCATTCCCCTGGATCCACAAACACATGGCAGAACTTAATGAAACGTTCGCTAGGGGGAGGGGGGGGAAGACCTTGGCTACCATACTGAACAGGATCCCACCCACACCCCACACACACCCACCCTCTGGTTTGTTTAGATTTCCCGCGCTTTCCCACAACTTTCTGTGTCTGAAGTTAGCGCGCGTTTTCAAACCCGCCGCTTCCGTTTGTGACATTTTCTTCCCCGGATATCCTTCTTGCACCAGTTCCCACAGGAAATACCCGAGACAATAATCGCAAACAGTTAGGCAGAATTTACCGGACGTCCAAGAATGACCTAATTAAAAAGGAAAAAATGGATACAGCAATTAAGCCTCGCGCCTAAGCTGAAGTCAAGACGACGGGAACCGAACGCGGGCCTGAGTCTGCAGTTGGTCACCTCCTTGTGCGGACGAACCTCACCCACCCTCGCCTTCCTCTTCATTTTTTTTCCTCCCTTTTTTTCTCTGCCTCCCTCACCCTCACTGGCCCTCCCTCCTCCGCCTCCCTCATCTCCCGACTTCCGTTTCTGGTCATCATCTACTCAGGCAGCTTCCGTCCGGGGCCCCCTGCGTCAGCTTATTTGTTAAACAGACGCCCTTTCACCGCGCTCGTAATGAGTGAAGGCCAAGTTGTTTGTGTGTGTGTGTGTGTGTGTGTGTGTGTGTGTGTGTGTGTGTGAGAGAGAGAGAGAGAGAGAGAGAGAGAGAGAGAGAGAGAGAGAGAGAGAGAGAGAGAGAGAGAGAGAGAATTTGAGTAGGGGAAAGAGCGGGTATGGAGGAGGAGGAGGTAGGCAGATGATGGTAATGATGATAGTGTTTGTGACGGTGATGGTGTAGTGATGATGGGGAGGGTAAGATAATAATGTCATTATCATGTCCACACAGCGATGATGGTTCTGGCTCGAACCACTGGGTTTGAGTGGTGTGATATAACGATGATGTGAGGCTGATGGTAGTTAACAATCGTGTAACGTAACGATGGTAGTGAAAGGCTGCCAGTGACTGGTAGAGATGACAAGGTAACTAACAGTAGTAAGGTTATAATGATGGTACAATGTAATGACAGAAATGAGAGCATTTTAAGTTATGTCAAATGTCGTACAGGAAACCACTGAGCAGAGTATGTAAATCCAGAGCGGAGTTAGTAATGTTATACAGTTCATGATCAAATCTTTTTTCTTTTTATCTTTTACTGACGAAATTAAGTATCCGCTGACCAGCTGACCAGCTTGGGGAGTGTGGCTGGTGAGTACAGCTGTACCGGGCCCGCAGCAGGAGGACACAAGCACCTCTCTCTCTCTCTCTCTCTCTCTCTCTCTCTCTCTCTCTCTCTCTCTCTCTCTCTCTCTCGTCTTTATCTCTTTTAATTTGAGTCATCACGCTAGAGAGACGCCCCTCAGAGATTACACCTCACCCCCGTACATTAATCTCAGGAGATGAATCACTCATATTCAACTTTACAGGAAAACCAAACCTCATTATAAGTGGCTGTGACGATCTGCGTTTTATGTTACAATTTCAACAGTGTGAAACCTTCTCCTCTACGTGCAAACGCTCAATACTTTATTGTGTTCCTTCGTTACTATACTTCATGCAAACCTGGTGGGGTTGATCTCTCTCTCTCTCTCTCTCTCTCTCTCTCTCTCTCTCTCTCTCTCTCTCTCTCTCTCTCTCTCTCTCTCTCTCTCTGTCAGCAGACTATTACTCCGGCTGGCGCACAGTAGACTCGTCCCTCCCGCTTCATCGTACCTGCCTGCCGACGCACGAGTACCCACGACGCGATTTTTGGGCACATTAGGCAGGGCTGACGCGTAGCGCTCGCCGCTAGAAAATGAAAAGCGTTTTCGAGGAACGATCCGTTGTGATTTCGGCGTCGTCCAGTGTTATGTGTGAGGTGGAGAAATTGTATGTTTGCGTCCTGAAAACCAGCAGCCTACGTGCGCGTGACGCAGAATGAAAGCAACACCTGGGCCGATGGAGTGACAACTGGCGGCTACTGAAACACTAGCTCACTGCGTTAACAGTCGTTAACCCTCCTGATAATAATACCCAGATGAGTACCAATAATGCCCCTCCCTCCCTAGCTGCCCTCGAGAGAGAGAGAGAGAGAGAGAGAGAGAGAGAGAGAGAGAGAGAGAGAGAGAGAGAGAAGAGAGAGATTATGCATGTTCAGGTGTACCCCGCTCCCAGCAGGTGAGATGGCCCAGCCTGAGACCCGGTCACTCTGGCCTCACTTGAATGACCAGCTGGGTGACTGACTGACCAGCTAGCTGACTGGTCCGTGGTGGCAGTGGTGGTGGTCCAGGCGTGTGATCTGTTAACACCACGCCCCGGGGAGAGGCGCCTGTACAGCACATGGGACATGGGGGACCTGTACACACCTGGTTATGTACACGACAAGTTGTGTACATACGTAGTCGTCTTGGGGGGTACACATGAACCTGTGTTTAACCCGGACCATGTATACACAGGAGCCATGTACACCAAGAGTGGCAAGCCATCAGGGAGGGAGAGGGGGGGGGGGACACCACTTCCGGTTTGAGAGGGATATGAGGAAACTTGGTACTCAGAGCGGGGGGGGGGGGGGGGAGACCCCCCCTCTGAACCCTCCCTCTCTCTCTCTCTCTCTCTAACCGTCCTATACACTACTACCTTACCTCTCTCTCTCTCTCTCTCTCTCTCTCTCTCTCTCTCTCTCTCTCTCTCTCTCTCTAACCGTCCTATACACTACTACCTTACCTCTCTCTCTCTCTCTCTCTCTCTCTCTCTCTCTCTCTCTCTCTCTCTCTCTCTCTCTCTCTCTCTCTCTCTCTCCTTGCTCCTCTCCCCTCCTCCTGTACCTGCTTCTCCTCCCCCCCCCCCTCAACTCCATCACCACGGACTGTACTACCCCTCCCCTTCCCCACACGCTGTACCCTCGCCTTGCTGGTGGTGTGGGGGGGGGGGGGGGGGACCTATCGCTGTTACGAAGCGGTCCTGTTGCGCAGTGGACACCTCGCCTGGCAACTGCATGCTGCTGCTCCACCTGTTGTTGCCGCTGCTAGTTAGCGATAATACAGGTGGTGAGGCTCAATCGACCAAATATATATAGATAATCAGATTTTGAGAATTTACATATTTTTTCATGTCATTATTATCATAATTAATAATTACACACAAAAAAAGTATTTGGCATGTTTGACGCAAGTTACAGATTCTGGCTTAATGATCTGTCACTAATGACACGTCATTATCGCCAACAACAAACACACACACACACACACACACACACACACACACACACAGAGGCTTCCGTTGTGCAGTGGTCAGCGTTACCAAGCACGAATCAACCTGGGTGCGTTTGGGGTCTGGCGTGCACGGGATCAAATCCTGAGAGGCGGTAGAAGGCCCACAAACAATCCAACTGTTCATCCTCTCCCCGGGACTGGTCGATAAATGGGTAACTGGCTTAGGCTGGTGTTTGCGCGCGCGCGCGTGTGTGTGTGTGTGTGTGTGTGTGTGTGTGTGCGCGCGCATACATATGGGTAAAAACAATGTTTAAGAGACGGGGTAACACTAATGTGCTCCCCCCCCCCTTGCCCGTAACACACAACAGTAACAAAGACGGCGATAACGGGTGGCCGTTGACAGAGACGAGAGAACAACACGAGAGACAGTAAACGGAAACGCTGGGCATAGTTCAGTCACTTGTGAATGAATGACCTTCCTACTGTTCTGACACATTAACTTGTTAATACCCGCATTTCCCAGAATTCAAACACTCCCACACACACACACACACACACACACACACACACAGACCCAGACGGCTCACCAGCCCGGAAAACCTGAGCCACAACTAAGGTAGATAAAGACAGCTTTATCTACGGTTAGCTACAAGATCCTGGGCTCCGGGAGGGGGGGAGGGGGGAGCTGAAGGTGAAATTTCAGTCGGAATGAAAGGGAAGACCTGTTAAACTAGTGCACATGTAATGCACTGTTACATCAGTACGAAGTACGCCGCAGGGAACGGTGGAATGGCAACACCTTACCATAGGACTGAAAGAGTATATCATCAGCGTACCAGAGGAATGGAACAGCATCAAAAGCATACCAGGAGAAATGGAACACTATCAACAGCGTACCAGTGGAATGGTACAGCATCAACAGCGTACCAGTGGAATGGAACAGCATCAAAAGCATACCAGGAGAAATGGAACACTATCAAGAGCAAACCAGTGGAATGGTACAGCATCAACAGCGTACCAGTGGAATGGAACAGCATCAACAGTGTACCAGTGGAATGGAACAGCATCAACAGCGTACCAGTGGAATGGAACAGCATCAACAGTGTACCAGTGGAATGGTACAGCATCAACAGCGTACCAGTGGAATGGTACAGCATCAACAGCGTCCCAGTGGAATGGTACAGCATCAACAGTGTACCAGTGGAATGGTACAGCATCAACAGCGTCCCAGTGGAATGGTACAGCATCAACAGCGTACCAGTGGAATGGAAGTGCATCAACAGCGTACCAGTGGAATGGAAGTGCATCAACAGCGTACCAGTGGAATGGTACAGCATCAACAGTGTACCAGTGGAATGGTACAGCATCAACAGCGTACCAGTGGAATGGAAGTGCATCAACAGCGTACCAGTGGAATGGTACAGCATCAACAGCGTACCAGTGGAATGGAACAGCATCAACAGCGTACCAGTGGAATGGTACAGCATCAACAGCGTACCAGTGGAATGGAAGTGCATCAACAGCGTACCAGTGGAATGGTACAGCATCAACAGCGTACCAGTGGAATGGAAGTGCATCAACATAGTCAACAGAAGATATGGAACCATACAAGCACCTCCTTGCATTGTAAGTGGGAGGTGTCTTCTCTCTCTGAAGAAAAAAGTTTTGAAGCAAAAGGAACAACTTGTGAGGTGAGGTCAGATTTTCGACCTGAGTTAGATAAGTAGGTAAACTGGTCGTGTCTGGGTGCAGGAGGAGGAGAGGGAGGGGGGGAGGGGGGCGGCCTCCCCCAGCACGGACCAGTGGCTCGACGACAGACGGTCCTCAGACCCCCAAGATGGCGACACACCCCGCTACCGGGCTGACACCGGATGTGTCGCAGCAGTTTTCGTGGCCACCTGAACGTTCGTGGATGCGTCATGTGCGCGTGTGTCACCATCGATAAGACAACATTTTACGACTTACCCTGTCATCGGAAGCACTAAGGAAGGGGGTGGGGGTGGAAGGGAGATGCGACCCTCCCTTCAACCGACTCCCTTCACGTCCGGACCTGTCTTCTTCCTTTTATTTGTGCGTTCGTGTGTGTGTGTGTGTGTGTGTGTGTGTGTGTGTGTGTGTGTGTGTGTGTGTGTGTGAGTGTGTGCGCGCGCGCCTGGAGTTCAGAAAAAGACCCCCTCACCCCTCCCTAGGCTACGTGCTTGCTGTTACTCGAACATACAACCCTTGACTACACACGACTGTCCCACTGTATAATACAGTGAAATACAGTACGTTTCTTTCGCACAACATATATATATATATATATATATATATATATATATATATATATATATATATATATATATATATATATATATATATATATATATATATATATATATATATATTTTTTTTTTATACACACACACACACATATTTTATATCTATATATATCTATATAAAAAAGTAATCATGAATACAGACACAATTATTTGCTAAACGTAGAAGACTACACAGGTGCATATGATTATTACAGGCAAAATGCATAAACATACGGACAGTCATGCATAAATACATGTATGAATAAACTGCAGACGTGAAAACTGGACGTACATAAATATTCATATGTTGTTTACATTAATGTAGAGACACAGGAATGTAAAATATAACTATTCACTGAGGTAAAAATATGAATAATCAATATATATATATATATATATATATATATATATATATATATATATATATATATATATATATATATATATATATATATGTATGTATATATATATATATATATATATATATATATATATATATATATATATATATATATATATATATATATATATATTTTTTTTTTTTTTTTTTTTTTTTTTATACTTTGTCGCTGTCTCCCGCGTTTGCGAGGTATATATATATATATATATATATATACAAAGAGAGAGAGAGAGAGAGAGAGAGAGAGAGAGAGAGAGAGAGAGAGACTTCTTCCTGCCTCATTCTTCTTCGTGTTCTTCAACGCCTCCTTTATGTGCACCATATGTACTGTCATCTCTACAAACGCACGCAAGACCATCTGTGTTGTAGTGATGACCATGATTCACGCACAGGCTAGCCCGGGATAGAATTCTGGGCGCGGCCCACAACCAACGCAGTTGTTCATCTTTCCCAAGGAATAGGTCAATTAATGGGTGCCTGGCTTAGCCTAGTGTGTGTGTGTGTGTGTGTGTGTCTGTGTGTGTGTGTGTGTGTGTGTATGTGTGTGTGTGTGTATGTGTGTGTGTGTGTATGTGTGTGTGTGTGTGTGTGTGTGTGTGTGTGTGTGTGTGTGTGTGTGTGTGTGTGTGTGTGTGTGTTGGTGCATAAATCACACCTGGTCTTGCCTAGCAGACCCTAGGGGAAGGGGTTAAGGTGGATCTGGGGAGGGGGGTATAATAGGGGGAGGGGCAAGGGTCATGTGAGGGTAGGGCAGGATAACCAGGTGTTAGGTCAGGTGCGTTTGGGTGTGGAAGTCCAGGGTGTGGTGACGGGTGTGAGAGAGAGAGAGAGAGAGAGAGAGAGAGAGAGAGAGAGAGAGAGAGAGAGAGAGAGAGAGAGAGAGAGAGAGAGAGAGAGAGAGAAATTGTCTTAAATCAAAATGATAAAGAACTGCAATCCAACACAGTAACAAAAACATTAAAAAACTTTCAACATGAATATTCAAGAGCCATTTTGAACCATGAAATGCTTTAATTGTGAACCAATTAAACCTGCATACCAGTAATGTAATGAATAAAGATAGAATCAGTCTAAGGAAAAGTTACCATGGGCCTAATGTGAGAGTGTATATGGTGTAAGAATTATAATGAAGACGGTGTTTGGTATTAATAGATTGGTGGTTATAATTTGACCTTAATGAACCTGACAGTCGATAGGCCCAATGCCCGTGTAGCTAAGCAAGAGGCTAGGAAGCACCTGTGTCCTTCGTTAGTTAGAGGTTACAGCAAGCACAAACACCTCTGAAACGAACAGGGTATATCCACAACGCTGACTGGGGAACGGATGATTGCGTGTGTGTGTGTGTGTGTGTGTGTGTGTGTGTGTGTGTGTGTTCAGCTGTGGTCTCTGTGTTCGTTATCGTTCACGTGTCTTTTCGTCTGTGTGGAACAAAGTTTTTGCGTTCATGAGCTTTACCAATATTTCTGTGTTCAATAACAGTGTTCAGTAGGAAACAGGGATGATAATAATGATAGTAATAATAATGATAACATTAATAATGATAATTCATCGCTTATTTTCATTCTTACTTGCAATGTTATTATCATTGTCATCATTAAGCAAAGGTGCCGCAAACAGGGTATGACGAGGTTAGAACCCGTGTTCTGAGCAGGATGGAGGGACGCGTGAAGCCGCATCTACCGTAAATAGACGCCTTGTGAATGATCCACACAGACCCCAGTACCGTTCCTGGGCAGATGACCTCCCGCATGAATAAAGCCCAGGTCAGCTACAGTCGCCTGAAGGTCGCAAAGGGCATCTCCCCATTACGGAGACGTTACTATTTCAGAAAGACAGTGGTCGAGGGGACGGTAGTGAACATGGGGGGAGGGGGGGGGAGTGGTTGGTGCACTCCCTTCAGTGGAGGGGAAGGCCCACGTTCGATATCAGGAGCCGGATGTTGCTGTGCTGGCTGAGGTTTGGTAGGTCATGAAGACGGATGACACATTCATCGTATTTACGGCGAGGTGAGAGCGAGGAGGGACCCCGTGTTCACAATTCGGCCTTCATTTGAGGGCTGACAGCAGCAAATGATAAAGCTAATGATGATAACTGAGACGGTTAACTGAAGTAATAATGATGTCTTATGAACACTACATGAAATGACGAAACGACTACACATCCCGCGGGGGCTCAGGGGAACATCCGAACCTTATGTTCTACCCAAATATTGGTAGAATTTGTGATGACTGACATTTGCTGAAATGATACAGTGGGAGGCGCTCAAGTTTCTGCGCACGACGGTACAACCTTTGAGCACGACGGGGCGACCTCATATATATATATATATATATATATATATATATATATATATATATATATATATATATATATAGAATAGAGTGATTTGGAGCGATGTGGTATACCGGGGTTGACGTGCTGTCAGTGGATTGAATCAAGGCATGTGAAGCGTCTGGGGTAAACCATGGAAAGCTGTGTAGGTATGTATATTTGCGTGTGTGGACGTATGTATATACATGTGTATGGGGGAGGGGGGGTGGGCCATTTCTTTCGTCTGTTTTCCTTGCGCTACCTCGCAAACGCGGGAGACAGCGACAAAGTATAATAATAAAAAATGAAAAAATATATATATATACATATATCTACCGGAACCGCCCTAGAACCCAAAGCAGACCTCGCCTTCATAAATCCCCGCTACAAGCCGTTGGGGAAATATCTCCGAGAGATAGGGCGATAGCCGGGCGCTGCAGCGATGGGTTCACATCCGTCACCAGCGTTACGGCCTCACGCACGCACTCCACCAGGATGAAACACCACACGACCAAACCCACGAGACAGTCGACAGTGTAACGCACTCTAATCACTACAGAGCGTGTGGAGATACTGGGGTGGACCTTAACGACTTTCAGCACGACTGGACGACACCTTCAGCACGACCGTACGACACCTTTAGCACGACCGTGCGACACCTTCAGCACGACCGTGCGACACCTTCAGCACGACCGTACGACACCTTCAGCACGACCGCACGACACCTTCAGCACGACCGTACGACACCTTCAGCACGACCGTACGACACCTTCAGCACGACCGCACGACACCTTCAGCACGACTGGACGACACCTTCAGCACGACCGTGCGACACCTTCAGCACGACCGCACGACACCTTCAGCACGACCGCACGACACCTTCAGCACGACCGTGCGACACCTTCACCATGACCCTACGACCCAAGGGTATGATGCTCTGGCCTCTCAACTCAGGTCAAAAAGGCCAGGTCGTCTTGCTCCTGTTTCCGCCACACAGTGTTACCAAGTGGCACCAACCTCAGCCTTACGGGTGTCCAAACCTCGCCAGTCCCTAGCTTTACTGGTGTTTTCATCACGTCATGCACGAGGTGTTCGTAACCTAACCTGACCAGAATTCAGGAAAAAATTTCTTTTCATTCAGAAAATCAAGATGGAAAGATCACGGGATACAGCAAGTCTTTGACCGTATATACACAAAGAGAGAGAGAGAGAGAGAGAGAGAGAGAGAGAGAGAGAGAGAGAGAGAGAGAGAGAGAGAGAGAGAGCGAGAGTAATGACAGACAAAGAGCAAGCATACAAAGAAAAATCTGTTAAACTAAAAAAAAAAAAGAAGCTAAAAATTCGCACAATTTACTTTACGGCAAAGAAAACGGGATCCGGTGGGCCAACTTTCCCATTACGGTTGAGATAGGAGAGGAGTGTGATGGGTACGAACCCACGCCTCGCCAGTTCCCACGTGCATAGTGTAGCATTTCACCAGCCGGGGTGATGAATGGGGAGGAAATTATGAAACGTGACGCGATCGGAAATGGACGTTCAGAGGAGACGGGGAGAAGAGGGAACAAGAAAGGCGGGTACGTCTTAGCCGGCAGAGAGAGAGAGAGAGAGAGAGAGAGAGAGAGAGAGAGAGAGAGAGAGAGAGAGAGAGAGAGAGAGAGAGAGGCTAATAAACAGAATGAAGTGTATATATATATATTTCTTTCTTTCATACTATTCGCCATTTCCCGCGTTAGCGAGGTAGCGTTAAGAACAGAGGACTGGGCCTTTGAGGGAATATCCTCACCTGGCCCCCTTCTCTGTTACTTCTTTTAGAAAATAAAAAAAAAATAAACTAATTGAAAAACTTATTCCACAGGAGTCCATCTCTTTGCTGCTACTGACTGTAGCGCAGCCTTACTATCCTGCTATACATGACCTCGTCACAGACCATCAAGTCTTCCCCCCACTCCCACCCCGGGGTGCTCCCCTCTCCCCCAGGCCACCCCCACCCACAAAGACCCCAGAGAAAACCACGAACCCTCCTATCCCTCCCCCAGGAACCTGACAAATGGCCTGGGTACTTAGGACGGGGGAGAGGGAGCGGAAGAGGCGTGGGAGAGAAGGGAGAGACAGAGGGAGAGGGAGGGGAGAGGGAGGCGAGAAATCAGTGCCTCGCGGAAGGAAGTGATGTGAACAGGAAGAGCCGCCTTGGGTTCCCAACCGTCACTCGTGTACACCTGTACGTAATACTTGACGTACATGTGTGTGCGTATGCTGTAGCCACACACACACACACACACACACACACACATATATATATATATATATATATATATATATATATATATATATATATATATATATATATATATATATATATTATCCCTGGGGATAGGGGAGAAAGAATACTTCCCACGTATTCCCTGCGTGTCGTAGAAGGCGACTAAAAGGGAAGGGAGCGGGGGGCTGGAAATCCTCCCCTCTCAATTTTTTTTAATTTTCCAAAAGAAGGAACAGAGAAGGGGGCCAGGCGAGGATATTCCCTCAATGGCCCAGTTCTCTGTTCTTAACGCTACCTCGCTAACGCGGGAAATGGCGAATAGTATATATATATATATATATATATATATATATATATATATATATATATATATATATATATATATATATATGTACAAACACACACACACACACACATACATAACCTACTGCATCATTCCCGCTATCGTGATATCCTGCTACCTGAGATCCCTCTTCCCCTGGGTAGAGGTTCGGTACCACAGTCACATCAAGCCCATCCCAGCACGCACAGACCACCACAATGAACTCTCTCCCCAGGTACAACATACAGAGTGCGAGACCAGTCATAATGCCTCGTAAACATACCACAATATATCCCACGTCTAATTATTGTTCTTTACCTGGCAGAAAAAAATATCATGAAAAATCTCTGTAAACTTTTCGACCGCGTGACGCAGAGGAGGGGGACGTGCGTCTGTGTTCGACTCCGGATCAAAAACGTGGCAGAGCAAGGGTGGGGGTCTGACGTCACAGCTCAGCACACGCCGTAATTAAGTCCTGGGTGAGCGTCCCGGCACGAGAGATGAGAGGGGTGCAAGAGAGCGTCGCCGTTTTAAAACATCAGGCACAAAACAGGGCTTTCCCTGGAAACCCATAATGTCGCGACCTCTCTCGTACGCAGCCTGGCGCTGGCCGCGGGGATAAAACTGTCGCCAGAATTCATTGGGAGGTGTTTTCCTTCCTGGGTTTTTATGACCTGATGCACCGGTTCAGTGACGAAGCCTGGCTCATCAACCCGTCAACCTCCCTCCTTCTCTAGTCCCCCGTGATCGAGCATACCACGTCGCCGTTATTACGGACACGTCAACCGGGGGAGTGATACGTCGACTGTCCAGTTCGAAAAGCTACGTAACAACTTGACTTACGTACGTACCTACACCCCAGAAATGATAATGTATTCAACAAAATAGGAACAGGAAAATCTCATGATCTTGCCGAAGCAGAATCTTACAAATGATTACAAAATGGCTAATGATAATAAGTCAGCGGTGAGGCTATGCTAGTGAGAGGTGAGGCTATACTAGTGAGAGGTGAGGCTATGCTAGTGAGAGGTGAGGCTATACTAGTGAGAGGTGAGGCTATGCTAGTGAGAGGTGAGGCTATGCTAGTGAGAGGTGAGGCTATACTAGTGAGAGGTGAGGCTATACTAGTGAGAGGTGAGGCTATACTAGTACGGAAAAGAGAGATGAGAGGATGATTATCCTGTTACCTTTATAACACACAGTCTCACGTTATTCATATAGAAAACTACAGAGACACACACTCCTCACCTACGTAGCAGCACACAGTGAAGTGTCTGGCACACCTTCACCTGCTCACCTCACACTTCCATCGTCCACTGACGATAAACACGACCTCCACGAAGGTGACGTCTCCAGCCGTGGTGTAACCTCGTGCGGGCGGAGTCCGGTAACACCTCCCATACAGAAACATGGCCAAAAATTCAGAACTCGAAAGTCTATTCTGAAGCGAAAGTGGACCTCCATCCACAGTACAGTGAGGTCCTTACGTGACAATATTACTGGTATAAAAATAACGGTGGCAGACTCCGTATCAGAGGCTTACGGTAAGTACTTCACTACCGCATATGTGTGTGTGTGTGTGTGTGTGTGTATGTGTGTGTGTGTGTGTGTGTAGCTTCGAGACGACTGGTTACAGACGATGTGAATGATTGTACGACCCGCCTCCGTTGCAGGTGTACGTGGTGTGAGCGAATCATTGCCCGGCGTATGTGGTAACCGTATCCTCTATGACACAGAGAAGACAGGATGGAGGATAAGACTGAGTATGGAACCATACATGCAAAAAATTACATGGCGGGCGACGAAAGGCATACAGAAGAAGAAGAAGAAAAAGGAGAGAGAGAAAGAGAGAGAGAGAGAGAGAGAGAGAGAGAGAGAGAGAGAGAGAGAGAGAGAGAGAGAGAGAGAGAGAGAGAGAGAGAGAGAGGGGGGGGGGGGCATTTGGCAGGCATCGTCACGTTGCGTGGGAGAGGACTCGATCAGGGGACTAATTGTGAGACGGTGATAACACGTCAGCCAATAAGTATGTGTTGCGTGGGTCAGTGCAAATCCTGGTCTTGCGGTGGCCGTGGGGGGGGCAGGAGAGGCTGGCTGGCTGGCTGGCCGGCTACCTGATGCGAGCATGACGTTCAGCGGGTCGGTATGAGGTGGGTTCGAAACCCCACTCGCCGCATGTAGCCAAGGGCTTGTGTTAGAGGCTCCGTTTACACCTTGGGGCGTTGGGATCTCTCTCTCTCTCTCTCTCTCTCTCTCTCTCTCTCTCTCTCTCTCTCTCTCTCTCTCTCTCTCCCAGCATCTCCCTGTTCGTCATCTGGGTCCTCCTGCGCCTCACTGTTCCCACGGCTCGCCCCTCCTCCTCCTCCTCCTCCTTCCTTCCGGGCAAAAATAACTGCTGGATTATTTATAGAGATCGCAAACCTCGGAGGGGAGGGCGCAGCGCGGTGTGGTGTCGCAAGTTGGTTTGAGGGGAGGGATGGGTGAGGAGGAGGGTGGTTAGCGTCGCAAGATGGGAAGGGGGAAGGTGGTGGTGGGGTGTGGTGGTGGGCGTCGCAAGATGGGAAGGGGGAAGGTGGTGGTGGGGTGTGGTGGTGGGCGTCGTAAGAGGATGAGGTTGCCCCCAACGGTCGCTGTCCTCCCCCCGCCCCCCACACAAACAAACTTCCGGCGGAAGGCCAGAGCGCTCGCATCCCTCAGGACCTCGTTAAACCTTCGTAAATCTTTGTAAATGATGACCGTAAATCCGTCAGTGTATGATCTGTAAATCAGTTAGTACATCATCTTTGAAGCAATCCTACATAACAGTAAATCTATCAAGACATGAAAACTGTAAATCAGGACCTATCATTTGTAAATAAGTCGGTACATGATAACTATCAATTGGTCAGCACACGTACAGGTAAGGTAGTACGACTGTAAATCACTCACATGACAGGAGAGGCTCAGTACATGACAACAGTAAACCAGTAGATGAGAACAGTAATGGAAATTATTACAATGGTTGAAAAATTACCATCACTATAATGAGAACGGTAATAACATCATCAGGAGCAAAAATGACAATTGGCAATAATAATGATACTAATACTAATGATAATAATAATAATAATAATAATAATAATAATAATAATAATAATGATAATAATGATAATAATGATGATAATAACAACAACAATAATGATAATAATAATAATAATAATAATAATAATAATAATAATAATAATAATAATAATGATAATAATAATAATGATAATAATCTCAGTGTTTGCCATCACTAGAGGTTCCATATATCGCGTGAATCTATTTCATGATTTTCTCCTTACATCTTCCACTGCTGATGCTTTTTCCCTCATGCGCTTCTTCTTTCAGAAGTAACCCAGCATGCTAGAGATGGCTGTGACAAAAGTGGTTCGTAAAACGTTAATTTGTGTCAGTTACCGTGAACTCTGACCTTCTGACCTCAAAATCAATGAGGGGCCCGCCTTGCCCTGGGGCGAACACACAAGCCAATCGTGAACGAGATTCGCCTAGCAGGACTCTAGAGTTGGGCAAACAAAAGTTTATCTTTAAGTGTGGCAGTGACTTTGACCTTTTTTTTTACCTTATGATGAATAAGACCGTTTCTCATCTTGAGGGAAACACGCAATGCTATGTCTTCATGGAAACGACCTTGTGCTGAACTTGAAATCGTCCTCCTTTACCAGATCAAATAAAAAGAGGTGATTTGACCCTGACCTTTGATCGTCTGACCTCAAAATCAACAGGGTCCTTTGTCTTCCTCCAAGGTATCTTCACACCAAATCTTGATCAAATCAGACGATGGATTTTGCGGTTACACCGCGGAAACTAAACTGGCCGAAGGGAAAAACTGCTTACGCTTGTGTCCTCACTGGGCGAATTCGTTGTGCAAGACACGAAGAAAGAAAAGAAAGGTACCGAACGGACTAACATTTGCCTCCATCAATCAACACGAGGAGCACGCTCTCCCACCAACATGGGAGACAGGGATGACCCATGCAAGATCTCTCCCCCCATCCTGTCTGTCATGACGAACGCAAATAAATTCCGTCCATGCATTCGTCTACACCCGTCCTTTATGCACGTACCCCCTCCACCACCCGTCCTTCCCTCCCACTCCCCTCTATGCACACACACACACACACACACACACACACACACACACGCCCCTCCTCCGGACCCCCGTCTCTGTCACTCATCCTCCAGATTCATTCATTCTTGATGCCCTGCTCATCCGGACGCCTCACGCTGCATCATGAGTCGCCGTATGAGAATAAAACATTCGGGGTTCAAATTTAGGGCTGAAAACCGCCGTGGCGGAAGGAGGCCACGTTAGCGGAATACAGATTATAGATAATCAACGAGACAAATGAGATTTTTCCCTCAGCGCTAGCCGGATGCCTGTTGCTCCTTCCTGGGCATCGTCTTCATCATCCTCTTCTTCTAACTTGCAAGAGAAGAGTCTTGCAAATCCCTCTCTCTGGCTCTGTGTGTGTGTGTGTGTGTGTGTGTGTGTGTGTGTGTGTGTGTGTGTGCGTGTGTGTGTGTACGTGGGAATAACGCTAGCAGTTCGCGATGGCTGCCACTGTCTACGTGATCCTTCAATGGTCTGAGATTATTTGGCATTCATTTGCATATCCGTCCCCCCCCCCCCCACCCTCCTGCCTCGGCTTTGTCATGGGTTCTCCTCAATGGGCGGCCCCACACGCCTCCCGAGGTGCAGCCATACCCCTGCCCACCCTGGCTCCCCAGGGAATGGCACTGAATTATCCACTGAACGTAAATCTCATGTTGCTCTGGAAGGAGTGGCTCTCTGTACGTGGCGGTGGTGGTGATAGTGGCTGTCTGTACGTGGTGGTGGTGGTGATAGTGGCTCTCTGTACGTGGCGGTGGTGGTGATAGTGGCTGTCTGTACGTGGTGGTGGTGGTGATAGTGGCTGTCTGTACGTGGTGGTGGTGGTGATAGTGGCTGTCTGTACGTGGTGGTGGTGGTGATAGTGGCTCTCTGTACGTGGCGGTGGTGGTCATAGCGGCTGTCTGTACGTGGCGGTGGTGGTGATAGTGGCTGTCTGTACGTGGCGGTGGTGGTGATAGTGGCTGTCTGTACGTGATGTAGTGGTGGGAACCTGTATGTGGTGTAGCAGTGGTGTAGTGGGGACCTGTACGTAGTGCAGCGGTGGTGGCGGGGACCTGTACGTGGTGGTAGGGATCTGGACGTCTGGTCGTGGCCGTACACACGTTCGGCAGCGGTTATCCGTCATAGTGGGTCCGGATATCCGCCCGTTGACAGATACCGGGGCCGGCTGGATAGCACGGCGATCCTTTTCTGCTCATGCTATCATCTCACCATCATCTGCCATGATGTACACAAACCTCACCCTAGGTGAACTCTAACTTACCGAGATGTTAAGTTAACAATCTCATCTTTCCAAGTTGGACTGTCTCTCAGGCTCGCGTGATGTAGTGACACGACGTTTTCTGTTGATGACTTGATTCCTGGACGATAGTTAGGTTAGGTTCTATTGATGGTGGTTTACCTTGACTCGGTTATGGTCTGCAGGGTAGTTAAAGTGGTTTTTGAGGGTGAGTTAGTCTCACTGTGTCTGGCTCCAAGTCACGTCAAGGAATCTCGACCAGTCTGATAAATATTTCTCTTCCACACCTTCCGTGAAGACACCCCGGCACTACAGTCAA
>NC_092261.1:3039498-3109498 GCF_036320965.1 Panulirus ornatus
TTATTTCCACACATCTCTCTTACCCTTACGTTACTTACTCGATCAAACCACCTCACACCACACATTGTCCTCAAACATCTCATTTCCAGCACATCCATCCTCCTGCGCACATCTCTATCCATAGCCCACGCCTCGCAACCATACAGCATTGTTGGAACCACTATTCCCTCAAACATACCCATTTTTGATTTCCGAGATAATGTTCTCGACTTCCACACATTTTTCAAGGCTCCCAAAATTTTCGCCCCCTCCCCCACCCTATGATCCACTTCCGCTTCCATGGTTCCATCCGCTGACAGATCCACTCCCAGATATCTAAAACACTTCACTTCCTCCAGTTTTTCTCCATTCAAACTCACCTCCCAATTGACTTGACCCTCACCCCTACTGTACCTAATAACCTTGCTCTTATTCACATTTACTCTCAACTTTCTTCTTCCACACACTTTACCAAACTCAGTCACCAGCTTCTGCAGTTTCTCACATGAATCAGCCACCAGCGCTGTATCATCAGCGAACAACAATTGACTCACTTCCCAAGCTCTCTCATCCCCAACAGACTTCATACTTGCCCCTCTTTCCAGGAATAAAGTGTATATGAACGCGCACCTTCATATATATATATATATATATATATATATATATATATATATATATATATATATATATATATATATATATATATATATACAGCAATAAACTGATGGGACATAAGGCAGTGTAAATCAGTCCTCTCATACATACAAACGAAGTTATTTTGAAGTTTATTAACTACTGATGACCTTAACAATGGTTAGGATGAGACTATTCTTGTAGCGGCTGGATGCGGTTGTGGTGCGTAAATGCAACTCGGGGACGAGGGATCTCAAGTGAATGACGGTGGCGAGTTGGTGTTGTGCATGGGATGGTTGGAGAGTCGGGAGGATCAGGTGGCGTAAGAGGGACCCAGGATGATCTTGCATGCCTTCTCCTGCTGTGTAGACCACAGACTACCTCCACCCGTGACCGCACACACATCTCCATCAGCAGTCCTTATGACAAGGAGCACATGACGCGCCTGAGCCATGCAGCTGATGAATAACCTTCTCCCTCCCCCAACAAGAACATGGCGCCGGCGGCCGGGAGAGGCCGACGCTGGGTCACGTGACTGGTATGGGAGGGGGGGGGGCATGCGCGGGAGGGGACGGGGGGGGGGAGAGGTTGGGAGGGTGTCAGGAGCCAGGGTGTGGTGGTGGTGGTGGCGGTGAAGTGGGGGAGGGGCTGGGAGGGCGTCATAAGATTGTCTCTCATGAGGTCCTCGTGTCATAAGCCCTCTCTGTCATAAACTCTCGGTGTCATAAGCTTTTGGTGTCATAGCTTCCTTTGCGTGCGCCTCTCCGGAGTGGAACCTGCGGGTGTCATGAGGCTGCGGTGTCGTAAGACATCCGGCAAACGCATCCATGACAGCGCGTCAAGTCTATGGTCAGGAAGACTTGAAGGCAAGTCGACGAGCGTGGAAGGTATCGAGTCTGGCTGTGTGATTCCTTGTGTTCATACGAGGAAGGACCCGCCACTAGCCTGGGGCCCCGCCTGTCATGACGATATTCCTCTTACAGAGAAGCTTTGAATTTCCTCCACTGGTCGTCTGTTTACATCATCTCGCCTTGGCTTGTTCCACGGGTCCACGACATGTGCTTCCTCACGTGCCTCCGTACACTTGCTCACGTCCCTCTGTGCCCTCCTCTTGCCTGACTTCCAGTTGTATCCTCTGGTTCTGGTCTCCCCTCTGGCTACAAAGACCTCTTCTATGTCAACGTCGCCGTGACCACCTTGAAATTCATACGTGATTATCATCTTCCTTTAAATATCTTCTTGTGTAAGCACAACGTGAGGATTTCTTAACTCTCTTTCCACTCAATTTCTGGAGCCATACTTAATAGTGTCCAGCCTGACCTTGTCGACAGCTGTATGTGATTCCTCAAGCGAGTATACCTGACTATTCTGGCGTATATTCCAACTCTGACTGATTGTACTTCGTAACTTCAAACTTTGATCGATGGTACGTTGTGTGATTTATTCTTAAACATCTCACCATCCATGTGGCGGAAGGTAATTTCAAATCCATGTTCTGGGAGGTAATTCTAGCACTGGTCAAGGTGTGGGAAGAGTCTCTTTCACGATCCTTCTCCAGCTGGTGATGTCAACAGCTCTTTCTCATCCACCGTGCGACCCTTGGTTATTCTATTTACCGCGACGTGGTGCTCACCAACTGGACGATTTAAACCCTTTCTCATTGGGGTGAATCTGCACTGCCCAAGGTAAGATTTCAATGGCCACTCCTTCCGACCACTGCTGCTACATCTACAATAGTGTACAATCCCTGTTTTCTGTTCCCTAGCAGTTAGACAGCAGTCACTTCATTTACGTAGGCTAACTCTAACACCAGTTTAGATTCGTGTGTAATTATCTAATTGTAAGGTTCGAGTACAGCGTTCCAACGCTGGCGAGGCCCAGTCTCTTGAAGATGTGTGTGTGTGTGTGTGTGTGTGTGTGTGTGTGTGTGTGTGTGATCATCCATTTGCCATCATAGTTTTCTATGCATTGAAGGGGGACCAACTAGATTAGTGGAGGTCTCGTATGATGAACACATCTAAGGCACAGGTTACTGAACCTGTCAATGCTTTGCAGTCGTGAGAGTTCTCCTCACCCACAACGTGTTCCACATACTCACTGCTCAAGCAAAAAGCATGAGAAGTGTTGACTCACGTCCTTCTGGACTCCTGTTTTGCTCAATTTCCTGCGACAATGTCTCCGGGTTGAGGAGCTCCACTTCGCCTCTAGGAACAGGTCTGGTGCCTGTCCACGAGATAATCAGAGCCCCGCCGGAGGTCTCCGAGGTGGTAATCATGCTCCCCGCTCGCATCCGCTCCTCTAGTGTGTGTGTGTGTGTGTGTGTGTAGGGGAGAGAGAGAGAGAGAGAGAGAGAGAGAGAGAGAGAGAGAGAGAGAGAGAGAGAGAGAGAGAGAGAGAGAGAGAGAGAGAGAGAGTAAGAGAGAGAGAGAAGCGAGGCTGGAGCCAGTGACGTCAGTGAGCGGGCAGGGTGCCAACCAATAGGGAGGCCGGGATCCCACACCTCCATTCATGGGAGACATCAGTAGTACAACTTTGTCTTTGTTTATGTTGCACTCACTCAATGGGACTCCCCAGCAATCCATTCCTCATCCTTGTACTCAACTCTCCACCCATTACATATCCTGTACTCAACTCTCCTCCATCCCCATCCCTGTACTCATCTCTTCCAACTACTGACTCACCATGAAAAATTCAGAGAACTTATAGGTTGAGTCTTATGATGCCTAATAAACTAACTTGCAGATCTCTAACTTCATTATATTCACCAGGGACAAGTTCTTATATCAGAAAGAAGTCTTTGACAATATATGTACTCTGTTTTAGAGGAAAGTATACGCCACGGACGGTACGGACAGAATCCCAGTTGAACACACTGAATTTCATTACGATGTTCGACACAGCACATTCTGATATGGCTGAAACCCTGATGATATCGGGTCCGTTTCTGTCACCTCTCTCAAGCAAACATATTGTCCTGTGGAGATGGTCTTTTCGTATCGTCTTATTTGGGCCGGACTCTAAAAAAGTCTGAAGGTCTATTTTGCTATCTTTCCAGACACCACGGGAGACGTGCACGTGATAACTGTCGTCATGGTTCCAGACACCACGGGAGACGTGCACGTGATAACTGTCGTCATGGTTCCAGACACCACAGGAGACATGCACGTGATAACTGTCGTCATGGTTCCAGACACCACAGGAGACATGCACGTGATAACTGTCGTCATGGTTCCAGACACCACGGGAGACGTGCACGTGATAACTGTCGTCATGGTTCCAGACACCACAGGAGACGTGCACGTGATAACTGTCGTCATGGGTCAACCCCATAGTTTACTTTCACCATCACGAACCTCGCACGACGCCTGTGACTGCCAGGAGCACGACTCCCAACTCCAACGAATTACAGCTGAGTGGAGAAAGTGCTCCAAGCGGATTCTCAAGGTTAACCTCCGCGCTTACAATGACCTCATCCCTAATTTCATGCCCGCCCCCTCTCCCCCAACTCCTTTTTCTCAAGGCAGCGACTGACAAGTCAAGTGGTTTTGTTCTCCCTTCTAAAGGCAACCATATCTGAAGCTTCCGCTATTAAGCTACACCTTTGGTAATCTCCTATTAACAAGAACCACAATTTTCTCTTGAAATGTCGAGGCGTTATTGAGGACGTCAGCACATAACCGGCTCCTGCCTGTGTCTCCAGTAATGACACGAGTCTCTGTATAAGGCTGCACAACACCGCTGACAGTGATGGTCACATGAGTTGGAAAGTTGGCTTGATCAACGTTAACTCCTGCAGCAGCAGGATGGTTAGCGCACGCCTTCACCACACTAGATGTGACGACTGCATTTAACACTCTGTGTGACAAATGGTTTCTAACACTTACTGACTTATAAAAGTACGAAAAGAGAACAGAAACGGAGTGAAAAACAACAGACCATTCATTGGATACTGTCGAGGCTAATTGCGGTATTGAAAGAGATCGGAAATTCAGATTAGTGTGGTAGGAATAGAAAGCCACGCAGATGATTCAAATGGATATACATGGTACCTCTCTCATGTAACTACAGACAAGAAAGTTATGTCAGTCGTTCATTTAAACATCAATTAAGTCTATCCTTGAACGTATCCATAGAGCTGATTCTAACTCCACCAGTTGGTAAATCATTCCATATCTCAACAATCCTGCTGAAGACAAGTACTTCGCCTCAATCTAAGTCAAACATTTGCCTACTATTTTGCAATATTACTACAAATGACAGACGCTGTTCTCCCTCTATTCTGTCTATTCTTTCTTTTTTTTTTTTTCAAAATGGCTGACCAAAACTGACCGCAATTTTCAGGAAGGGGACGAACCAGTGAATTGCAGAGAGAGGATAATTTCCCTTCGGATGAAGTCGAAAGCCATTCTTACGAATCTAGGAATTCTGATCACCCTCTCTGCTGCTTCTATGCACTGCTTACTTGGTTTTAAGAAACTGAATATCATTACATCTATAGTAACTTTTCCTCATTTACCTTTCCAAGCTGAAAAGACCTCATGCTATATAAGCTGGCCTTCTCGACAACACAAGCAATATGGAAACCATTGCGCGCATCGATCTCAAAATTCATGTCGCTTGTGACCCTGAGTGCGTCAGTTTGCCTGTGTTAGTTTGAAGCTGCAGACGTTCAAGTTTCTGTTGTAGATGTATTTAGTTCCCAGCTTAGTAGCGTCTGCGAATGGTGACATCCTGCAACGCAGCTCATCATCAACATCATTAAGCAACGGTGCGCCACACGGATCACTCTCGCAACAGGTTCTCTTCACAAACGAATTCGCTTTTTTCCCCTCGGCTGAATTAGTTATGCTCATCACGTTTTGTCCCGCTGTATTATCAAGTTGTTGGGCAGAGAATCTGGAGAGGCAGTAATGTGAGAGAGACGTACTGAGGCAAAATGAGTTGTGTGAGTAATGAGTTGTGTGAGTCATGAGTTGTGTGAGTAAAGTGAGGTACCTCAAGTTTTTCAAGTTTCTGCCATTTTTTTTTCTTTTTTTGTCGTTATCGTTTATCTCCTGTGTAATCATGAGTGTGACATTGTTACAAATAGTAAGTTGGTCTAAAACGCCATCACCAAAGCCCTCCGCACGAGGGGTCGCTGATGTCCGTGGGAATATCCAGATGAGCGAAACACGTCCGGCTTACGGAGGCGTACAAATGCGTTGGTCTCCCCCCCCCCCCCCCCCCACACACACACACACACACGCACACATACTCTTTCCTTACTTCCGGTAGGTTTCCGGTGGACTTCCGTCGGATATCCGGGGAACTTCCTGTCCGCGTTAGGCCCAGTCGCGTCTATGATACGATCACTGGTAGAGGAAGTGTGTGTGTGTGTGTGTGTGTGTGTGTGTTTTGTATGGTGAAGTAAATGTACAAGTCCGAAAATAATTCTACGAATAGCCTTTATTATCCTCCCTCTATCTCCCTGTTATATATATATATATATATATATATATATATATATATATATATATATATATATATATATATATATATACTGTAAGGGAGCCAATCTCAACCCCCAAATTCTACACTAACGAGAGGAAATTGCATCAAAGTCTTCCCGGTAACCACTTTACGGGGCCATGATGTATTCAAAACAACTTTAAAAAAATTTCAATGGGAATTTTGAATGTGTTCGTCACATGATGGTTAGGTATGCATCAGAGTGACGTCACCACTACCCACGCCCATAATCCCAGCCACGCCCGCGCCTCCACCCACGCACTCACAAACAAGTCACACTCTCACGCTCATTTCCTATGCATGGCCCATCTGTTTACTTCCCCGCTGCATGAGCCGTATCGCATCACCGCGGAAATTAACATCGGGTTACATTATTGACCATTTTCAAAGCATAGCACTCCTCAGTAACCGGCTGGATGCGATCGTCATTCGAGTAATCCGGATAAAAAAAGGAGATAAGGGCCGGACGTGACTGATAAGAGGTTATCTCGCTTGAAGGTGAATGGTGCGGTTCCACGGAGAGAGAAACCAGCAGTTTTACACGGTGAAAGGTCATCGTTAACCTCATAACGCCGGTGTACGTTCATTATCAATATGCCTGTCACACACTCGGCTCTGGCTCTCATGATGACCTTACCAACGCATGTGCACACAGGGGTGCTTGCGTATACACACACACACACACACACACAAAGAAGGCCCCTCTATACGAGCTATCACCCGAGTCCCATACTAAGAGAATACTAAAGGAGAAAAAACAATATGTTGGCAAACATTATAGAAGTGTTCACGACCTTTAGATCTTTAGACTAGTTCGTGGAAGTCAATAGCATACAATCATTCGACAGAGGGAAACACATAACAACGAGAGGTCGTAACTTAGAATTAGGCAAGAAACTTGCTAGAAAAGATGTAAAGTACTTGTATAGTACAAGGATAGTAGGAGAGATCAAGGAATGGGGCCACCACCTGAAGTAAAACTCACTCCCCTTATAGTACACATGATGGAGCCCCCACGTGTGCAGACCACCCTCCCTGTACAGTACAAGGGATGGGACCCCCACGAGTATAGAACTCCCTCCCTGTTCAGTACAAGAGATGGAGCCCCCACGAGTGTAGAACTCCCTCCCTGCACACTACAAGAGATGGGGCCCCCACGAGTGCAGAACTCCCTCCCTGTGCAGTACAAGAGATGGGGCCCCCAGTCGTACCTCCCCGCACAGTACAGTACAGTACAGTAACCATAAACACAACCCAGGAATCAGTATACCTGACACGAAACTCCATCTTTGCACCTGTGCAAAGACCGTCCGCTTAACACCCAACAGCTTACAGCCTGCGTTCGTGTTGCATATGAGTCTACCGCAGGGACAGAGAAGAGGAAGAGGAAGAGAAGGAAGAGGAGGTAGAGTAAGATGAGGAGGAGGTAAATACACAGCCACACTAACGCACGCCTTTGGCATCTCCCATTTCAGACCTTCTTTTTGAGCTGGCACAAGCCGTCTCACAGCCACGTACGGAGGGCGTGGTGGTGGTGGTTGTGAAGGGGGAGGGGGGGTTGTGGCAGGTCGCGTGGGCAGCACGGTGGACGGGTTGAACACGCTCACCCTCCACCCCCACCCCGGGTGCTCGTGTTGTACAGCAGTATGTCGCCAACACAAACCTGCTATTATCGCTACACTCGCTATATCGGCATTTTCATTCTCCTTTTTCATATACAAGCGTCCAGGAGAGTTGTGGGTGGCGGGCCATGCATCTAAGGTCGTGGGTGGGTCTTTCTTTATATTTATTTCAGACATGCATCGTCACGAATGATCAAATGTCAAGAATGTTTATTCTTTCATCTTTACATAACTACTGAAAGTATAATGGACCCCTGCAGTCCCAAGGCTGCGCTACACTCAGTAGCAGGGATAGGATGGGTTCCTTTGGAAGTGGGAGATTGACTGACGAGAGTGTACCTGTTTCGTCGACTGATGATGATACAGCTTATCATTACAAGCATAAGTTTGGTAACTGACATTATCAAGGAAATAATTTCCAACATATCGATATACTGCAACACAAAGCGATGAAATCATAAATCCAGTCTCCCATTTTCCTTCATTTTTTTTTCTTATGGCTTTTTGTCGTCGGTAAGGTCAGCCACCGACCTTGAGAATGTCATTGGCCACTTCACCATTCCACATGAGGTCAAAGGGCATGACACCAACAGAGGCCTGGTTCGCTTTCTAAGCCGACACCACAAGACACAGAGTTTAGGTCACTCATATTGAGGTCAGAGGTCATGTCGATGAACACACTCGCAACACATGACAACGATTTTAGGAGCCAACGTACTGAGTATTCCCCTCCAGTTTTCCTGCACCTGCTCTAGACAAATCGGGAAGAAATGGAACGCAGAAAAAAAAAATCTAAGTTGGTGAATCAAAGATGTTGCAGTCCTTGTGTTGTGCGTCCACCTGCTCTATCTACCTCACGCTCGGCCGAACTTCCAACGCTCTGCAAACACAAGTGCTGCTGTCACTGGCAAGGACGTACAAAGATGTTAATCACGACGACACGACCCCGTGCGCACAACGATACGACCCCGTGCGCACGACGACACGACCCCGTGCGCACGACGACACGACCCCGTACGGACGACGGTGCTACCCCGTGAGCACGCCGGCACGACCCTTCAAGAGATTCACCTGAAACAGTGCCTCGGACGACAGGTACGTGTACGTGGTGCACATCTGGTGATGGATGTATACATGAGATCCGGACCAACGAAGGCAACAGCGACCGGCATTGGTACATTTAAGGCGCCGGATAACGACAGGATAATCGGACATGGCTGACAAACCATCACGGCAAAGATCAACTTCCAAGTTTACATATCCAGTCGGTGAGTGTGAGTGTTTTATGAGAGAACAACACACGACTGGCATTGATCACCACCAAAGCTTCGACGACTAACAGAAAAAAAAGTCGTCCCAAACACGGGGAAAAAATATTATAAACAAACCCCCAGAGCTTCGAACCAGGCCTCCCGGGCCCTCGTGCACGAAACAGCGAATCATGCTTCACATTGCTTCGTCCGTCTCACGCCAGGTTACCCGAACTTCTCTTTGTGTTATGAATGAAAGAGCCCAGAGGTAAGTACATTAAGGGACCGCCCACACCCACGCGCGCACGCACGCACGCAAGCAAGCACACGTTGCTATGACGACAGAGGCACACCAGACATTCCTATGACACACATAAACAGAAGCGATTTCTGTGACAGCTTTCACACATGCATGCTGCTCACACACACACACACACATACACACACACACACACACACACCACATCACACACACACACACACACACACACACACACCTGAAGGCAACATGTGAGGGTTCCCACGTACTTCCATGAGCCCTCCCACGCCCTCGGCTAACAAGTGACTCAGCGGTACACTTCTGAAGCTGCCCGTGTGGTGGATGCCGACAATGGGGAGCTCAGGGGCGAGGGGACACAGCCGGGGGGGCGGCACAATGAACAACTAACCCACGCATGCTCACGCTCGCTTCAGCAGCACGCCCACGCCATGCTAGTACACACACACACACACACACACACACACGCACACACACACACACACACGACCCAACACCTTTACCCGCACGGAAAGACACAGGTGAATAGTTTTGCCTACGTATGATCATGCAGAAGGAGCTCTTCCCCCCACCCCATGAGGCAGCCAACACCTCACCCACCTTCCCCGCCCCACCCCATCATCAAAGCCTCCCCCACCAACACCCAGAATGCCCCAGTAACTGAAGGCTTCAGGTATACGGCTGGCTACCATCATCACAGTGAACCCCCACCCCCCCAGACGACTCTGTGGAAGCTTTATGCTGAACTGGGGATACGGAGGCAACGCACGCCCCACATCCCGCCGACAGCTAGGGCGGAGGAGGTTAACATGAAGACCTCCGCTACCGCAGGTACCCTACAGGGCTCGCCACCTGCCGTCAACCACACCCAGACAGTCGTTATGTATACACCAGCGTCACTTCCCATCCCTCGACCCTCTCCAACTACCGCCTGCCACCTCATCATCCGACGGTTATGGAAGAACCCGTCACCTCCTATCACTAGGAATCCCTCGATGCCTCTATTGTGTATGGCGCGTCCCTACATCGCCAGCCTCTGGGGTCAATTAATTCAACAAATTCATTATCATTATCATATATTCATTATCATTATCATATATCTTATATCATTATCATACCTATTAATAATGTTATCATCATTACTATCATCATATCAATTACAAATACTTGTGGTACAATCGATATCGGTATACCCACACACACACACACACACACACACCACACACACACCCACACCCACACACATACCACACACACACACACACACACACACACACACACACACACACGTAAACAGAGAGAGGAAAACGGATGGTGTGGGAGGTGTAACGCTTGTGTGTAACGACTCCTCTCTTCCTTCCCCTCTGACTTCCTCCGTTACTTCCTCTCTCTGTCTGTTTCACTTCCGTCAGTCGTGGGAAAAACCGGTTTGCTTGTGCCTACTTACGACGGTGTTCGCAAACTGCCTATCTGCAAGTTGTGCGGAGGGAGGAAGGGAGGGAATTCTACACTAGTGGGCCCCCTCCCTGCTTATATCTCGACCTTCCTCTACTATCACACAGCTTCTGATATCTATGTAAGCTCTCTGGATCAGTAACCAGGTCCTCAAGTCATGCTATTCCACTTCTACTTTTCTAAGTGTTAAGTCCGTGATTCATTAGAACTCACTGGGAATGGCAGTATACTCCAAAAAGAGATACAGCGTGTATACCAAGAGGTATACTGCATGCTGTAAACGGCGTAAAAAAAAGTTTAACATAGTTTTATCTTTAAGAAGAAAATGAACTCCCTACTTCTTTGTATGATGATAATGATAATCATAATGATAATAACAATAATAATAATAATAATAATAATAATAATAATAATAATAATAATAATAATAAACAACAGTAATCTACGGTTAACTAAACAGACCGCAGCCAAAATGCTAAAATATCTATATGTAAAAAAATTCACTCATAATCAGGAAACGGGAAAATTACAATTCTACAGTACCTGCCGAATGATACACCATATTATACGAAGAACTCATACAAAATGGTTACCGAGATAGATAAAGGTAATACGTACAATATGTGGATGCCGAGGTTATAAAGCGCTTTGGGTTCAAAGATTTTTAATGTGAGGTCGTCTGATCACGTCATAAGGTCGGGTCACCAAAGGTCACACCTCCCCTCCCTCCCCCCCTTCCTCGTCGTCCCTAACGACAACCCCCTGTGGTGAGGTCACTGCCGAGGGGGTCGTCCCGGTGAAGGTAATCACCCGACGACCCCGCAAGCAGCCGGTGCAGAAGCCGTATTGTCGGTTGGTCGTTGGTAGCTGGTCGTAGCCAGGCGGGCGTGAGTCGCGTCTGGTCGAGTCGATGATGACCCCATGGCAACGTCTCTTCACTCTTGAGTGTTAACAGTGCTGTCGTCAGGGAGGATCCAACACCACTGGCCACCAGGCAGACACGCATAGCAACTGGTGCCTTAAAACCATAAAGCCACCTTAACCACATAGCCACCCACGCCAACCAGCAACACCTTAACCAGGCAGCCAACCAGGGCAACCAACACCAGACAACCCGTCTGGTTTCATGTAAAACAATGATTGGATTTCTTAAGGTGTGATGTACACCATTCCCGACATGTGCTCTTTCAGAACCAACCAATAGTCAACCCTGAAAACGGAATTGACGATGGACTTTTAAGGATCGACCTCCAGACTGTAAGGATCGACCTCCAGACTTTGAGGATCGACCTCCAAGCATTACGTCAGGACTCGACGTCATGGATCACTCTCCTGAACACCACTGCCGACGTTCGACGTGGAACGACGGCCTCCTGCATAAGACCATCACCGGCACCTCCGTGATGACCTGGTCTCTCAAGCGAACAGAATCAACCGAGGACGAGCGAGCAGACAGCTTTCTATACCGGCGCCTCAGCACAGCTGTCCAGAGAGGCAATGCAGGCTGCATAACCGGTTCACTACCCCATCCCCAATGAACCGGAGAAATTCAGTAACACGTAATTCATAACTACTTCATTATCATCAATTTATAATTATCGGTATCTTTTGTTACTAAAGTGAATATGGGACAGAAAGGGATTAGCAGAGAAAGATAATATTTCAGTCACTGAAAAAGTTTCTATATGTTTACCATTAATCTTTTTCCTCAAAGCCATAGGCCCCTTAATATATATATATATATATATATATATATATATATATATATATATATATATATATATATATATATATATATATATATATATATATATATATGAAAAGTGCATAAAACTCTTCAGGTGCACCAACAAGTAAACACCCCTACGTCATCGAAACACAAAGGTCAAACTAATTATCGTGATGCAATTAACGCCATTAATGAGCACAAAAAAGAAATATTAGTTTCGTAGAAAAAAAAGAGTCCAAAAAAGAATCAGGCTGCCATTATAAAGGTTCAGCAATGTGGGATAAGGATGACTCCTTCCACGTCGTGACGTGTCTGTCTGTCTCTCACTGGCTTCCGTGGTGTTGTGGCTAGCGTTGCCTGCCATGCTTCCAACTCCTGGGTTCAGAAGTCAGCCCACAGCAAATCCTACCCGTTCATCCTTCCCTCTGTGTGTGTGTGTGTGTGTGTGTGTGTGTGTGTGTGTGTGTGTGTGTGTGTGTGTGTGTGTGTGTGTGTGTGTTTGTAGTATGTACACAGGGACAAGATGCACATATACAAGGCTGAGAGACGAGCAACATGAGTGTAAATCTCTTCATGTAACATACAATTCGTAACCATGTATTCACTGATGGTAATCATACATAATGACCTTAGGAAGGTAAAGAAGACAGTACCAAAATCAAGAGATCTGAGCTTGAGGATATACATCTGCCTTACCGTGCAAGAGAAGGGAGTGAGGGGGCGACGTGGTCTCTGAGTTTTCAAAGCAGACTGATGACGTATGCAGTAAACAGTTCTACGAAAGATGTAGGGACAAAACACCCAGAGGTTACGGCATAGAATTACGCAGAAAACATTGAAATAAATAAGAAAAAAAAGATGTAAAGAGGTAATAGTGTAACATGACTGTGGTAAAATGAACTGATGACGAGAGTGAATGTGGGCGGCTTGCAGAAATTCAAAATGTTGTGCGATATAGTGGAGAAAGTTCGAGAGATGGGGAGAGTTGGGGTGGTGGTCCTACAGGAGTGTAGATCTCCCTCGCAGTACAGTCTATATGGGTAATTACACACACTGCCCATGGCCGGCCACAGCCCGGGCAGGTGTCGACCCTGGGAGCCATCGTCAGCTTGACAGTATGTCATCGACTTCGAAATAACATTACGTCGCGAAGGTGACGGCGGCCGCAGCTCTCCACCCTACCCCCCAGCCACCACCTACTCGCCGCTAGAGCCTCGTCTGCTGCTGTTTAATATGCAAATTAGCTACTGGCCAGGCAACTGTGTGGTGCCGGTAGCGTCGGGCTGCGGACGTACAGCGCAGCCGCGCCCATACCCGTAGGGAAGGTACGGTACCAGGCCAAGTCCCTCGTGATGGAATAGCATCTTTACATGGGGAGGAGTACGTAATTACTTACTTACGAATACTTACGGTGATATCTTTGCCCGAAGGCAAGGCTAGAGCGTAGTACTAACCACAGCAAGATATAGAGTTACGAAGAACGAGTCGAGTGACTTACGTGTCGTGAAGCGCTATGTGAGACATGGAGGGATTGTATGTCTGTGGTGTGAGAGCCAGCAGACTGCGCGTAGGTGAGGCGGAGAGGTCCTGGTTGCCTGGGTGTTATGAATATGATAATGGGGAGAACTTTATACCTACGAGGGGGAGAACGTAGGGAGGAGGCGGAAATGGGGAGAACGGTGAGGGAAATGGAAACAGGGAGCCGAGGAAGGAAGAGGAGGAATTGATATAATATATATATATATATATATATATATATATATATATATATATATATATATATATATATATATATATATATATATATATATATATATACATACTAATCACTAGAGACAGATGACTCAATTCTCGTGACAACAGGCAAGCCTACTGTCCATGATAGGCAGGACTGGCGTGTGAGTGCGGACATTGTAAACACACTTTCTCACCACCAAATTGGCACTATGTTTGTACCCATACATCAACACCGTAAGGAGTCTTCCTCGAATGAAAATATTATCTTCCTCGATCATAATGGCTTCAGATTTTAAATCTCATCGACCGTACTCAATGAAATCAGCATCTTGTTCAGGACTAACCTAACACTGAATGGTTCAAGATTCGCTAATGGTTGTTTGGGCTTGAGGCCCACCAACTGTCAGTGTCATTTAAGGCCGTCAACGTCGAGCTGGTCACATCCACCGTCCGGAAAACGTCTAACACCTTCTTCGGGTGTTGGGGATACTTCTACGACCACAGACACTGACCATATCCATGGCTGGTGAGGGCTGACGAGTGCATCGTTTATAAAGGTCAGGTCCTCGTTCCTGCTGCAGACATCATGGGGAATATTGTCACCACCACATCTTGAGGAGGCGCATCTCAACCCTCCTCAAGCCTTCCTCGATGTGATCCAATTCAATGGTAAGTGCCTCAACGCGTTCCCAAACCATGGTTACAGGCTCCCTCGCCTCCTGTGTTCGTCTCGATACTTGAAAACAGTCATTAATACATGACCAAGTTACTGATACATGACCAAGTTACTGATACATGACCAAGTTACTGATACATGACCAAGTTATTGATACATGACCAAGTTATTGATACATGACCAAGTTACTGATACATGACTCATTTATTCGCAGCCGGGCGCGCTCTTCAACCAGCCCAAGCCCAGCGGCTGATACATGGTTAAAATTCCATGCATACCAAGATGGTATCCCCTCACTCTCTCACGTGCTGTCCTGTGGTTGGCGTCACGGCTTGGATACGTTCCTGTGGGTTCCTGGGACGATGGTCCGTTGGCGTTGTATGCATGTGACGTGTGTGTGTGTGTGTGTGTGTGTGTGTGTGTGTGTGTGTGTGTGTGTGTGTGTGCTGCAGGTCATGGTTAGTATGATGTCAGTCTGGGTAATAACTGATGTCGGTGTCAAGTGTTGCTGGGTTATGTTGAGGGTTGGGTCGCCTCCTCCGCGCGCGTCTCTCCCCTACGGAACTCTCCCTCACACACACACACACACACACACACACACACACACCCTAGCTAGTTGGGCACATCCACCGGGCGGGACCAAGTAGCGCTGTTATGATGCTATAAGGAGCAGGCGTAGCACAACTGAGGATTATGTGTGGTGACTCCGTCTTGGGCATGACGGGTCTTAAGGTATGATGAATCGCTGTCTATAGTGTGGGTGGTGTGCTGCCCGGAGCACAGAGGAGAAAGTGTGACTTGAGCATGTGTGGGGAGCGTAGTTTCATATGGACGTTTGTCTGGCTGAGTGGAGTTACTGACCGGGTTGTATGGCAGCTGTTTAGTGCTCGACGAGTCATTCCGGCGTGAGCGAGGTCTTTTAATTCTTTGTTGTTGTTGTTGTTGTTGTTGTTGTTCTTGGATGAAAGGGAATCTGCGAGTATTTGTTGGTAAAGCGTGAGGCAAGTGGTGAGCGTTTCATCTTTGATGAGGGTTGGTGACGCAATGACAAATGGATGCGGCCTGTGTGTACCTCAAGAAGCAAAGAGAAAAAAACTCATTCCTGAGTGAGATCGCCGTGACACATTCATTGTCATACGGAGCAGAGAGCTGGATACTGATTACCAAGAATAACTACATCAGAATTAAAGCAGCCGATTCAGACCTCTTAAAGCAATGGTGAGCAAAACACACAAAAAATACGTAAAAAAAACAAAAACAAAAGATAAACATGAGGGAGGGAACATCTCCAGGTGTTGAACAAAGCAGAAGCGCCACAGATGAGAGACGGTCGGGGGAGAACATCTGGAAAGGACGCTTGGAGAAAGGGAGCTGGAAGTGCGGGCCTGCTGGAAGTAGACCACGTGGAAGACCTGGGAAGGACTGGAAGGTGGGAATGGAGGAGATACGGAGGAAACACAGTCTACCAGACATCCTGGAATTATGGGACGGAGGAAAGTGGACAGATTCACTGGAATGGTGAAGTATGCTGGCCTCCTTGACAGCTTACCACCTGGCAGCTGGTCCTGCTGACAGCCCACCACCTGGCAGTTGATCCTGCTGACAGTCCACCACCTGGCAGTTGACCCTGCTGACAGTCTACCATCTGGCAGCTGATCCTGCTGACAGGCCCACCGCCTGGCAGCTGGTCCCCCACCGACAGCCCGCCATCTGGCAGTTGGTCCTGCTGACAGCCCAACACTTGTTGCTGACAGAGTATACCATCTACCTGTCCGGTGAAGTGAAGTGAGCACAGGCCTTCATCATGAAGGCTTCATGTGTGTGTCCAGGAAAACTCATGACGAATGATCAATAGATCGGGTAAACACAGTAGGGAAAATCCATAGAAATCTATGAAAATTCTCGATTCCAGGAGGTGGGTGGAGGCAGCAATAGACTTCCAATACTCGATAACTGTGTGCGATGCGTCACCAGCAAATGAGGGGCGTCTAGTGTGGCGGCAGACCCCTGGGAGACGATAACATCTGCTTCGTCAACACCTGATGAATGACTCCCTCATACCACACCTGCAGACGCCACCACCAACCCCTCCCCTCACTGGGTCTATTAACACCTGCCACACCCTTAATAGGCCTACCAACACCTGCATACCCCTCCTGGGGCCTACCTGTCACGCCTTCACTGAGGCTAACAACACCTGCCATCTCACTACGCCTACCAACACCTGCCATCTAACTACGCCTACTAACACCTGACGCCCCCACCACACCAACCGTGAAGAAATGCCTCAAAATCGAACTTGAGTGATGCTTTACACAGATACTTTTTTTCATTATATTCTTATTATGAATCATCCCATATTCATGGCTTAAACAGGAAAAGAAGTACCAATCACATCATCCCCAAAGTTACTGTTTTATTCAGTATATACAATAAACACAGACTTCTCTTACCCACACAAAGATACACCCATTGAAAAAAGTAAACCCTAAAGCTTTTGATGACTGAAAGTAAAAATATGTCCTAAAAATGAGGAAGAAGGTTCATATTTACTGAATGCAATCAACTCAGTGTGAAACATGATAAGATTAGAGGCACTTGCAAAAGTGTGTAAGAGCGTGGCTCGAGATAACCCACAGGGAATGGGTGTGTGCCTATGTTAGCAAAGCTGTAACTCCCTGAACCAGGGAATATGCATGTAAAGACAACGGGTGGAACAGACAGACTGGGTATCATTATCAAGTAAAGATAACAGATGGAACAGATAAAGACTGGTCATCATAATCAAGATAGCAGATGGAACAGATAAGACTAGGTATCATTATTACCTGCACCACACATCAGAACAAAGGGAACATACATGTCACACAACATATCCAGCAACTTTCGACTTACGAACGATGATAAAAACCTGTCCTTTTCAATGAAGCTAAATTACATCCGTAGAAGAATGATGCCAAGAACTTAAAACTGAGACAGAATGATGACAGTAACTTAGTTCTGTCACAGTATAACCCAGAATGTATGAATGTCAAAGAATATCGTACCACAAACTTATACCTCCCTCGGAAATTACACATGAGGAGGTAACATCTGTCACTCTTATTAACAGCATCTTACAACAAGTTGACATCAAAGACTTTAAATGTTCTTTAATTTGGGAAAAAAAAACCAATACTTGAAGAACTCTGAAGACGAGAGATAAGTCTACAAAATGCTTCAGAGTAACAAAAACCTCCGAGCTGAAAACTGCACTTCATCTGTCATCAATGAGGGACGTCACGACCCGCAGAGTGCACTGGGAATGACACATCACAGGGAGTGACACTTGACCTGCCATCACCATCATGAACACAGTCGGGGATACAGAGCCAGGCAGCCTCCCACAACATGGACACACCCCCGCTACAAGATCGGGACACAAGATGACATTTGTCTAACCCACTCGTTTTCTATGCCTCAGATCACAGCGCTCTCTCTCTAAAAGACAAAACGATAAGAGATAGGTAGATAGGTAGATAGATAGATAGACAGATAGATAGGTAAATAGCTAGAGAGAGAGAGAGAGAGGGGGGGGTACTCCCGTGGTGCAGCGGTTAGCGTCCCTGACCGTGGTGCATTCACGGGCCGGCCAGGGTCAAGCGCGTAGGGTTCGAATCCTGGTTGCGACAGCCGGCCCACAGTCAGCCCTGCTGTTCATCCACCCTTATAGAAGGTTGGTCGATAAAACTGGTACCTGCCTCAGGCTAAGGTCTTGATTAGGGCCTTAGTTGACCGTGCTGTCTCAGCTAACATAAAAAAGGTCAAAAAAACCTTACCTATTGGCCTTTACTAAATAAAGAAAACGACGACACAGCACTACTGCATGAGGGTGAGGCGGGCGCCACCCCACTCCAGCCTACCGAGGGCCTTTCCAGGAGGCGGGAGGTCAAGCCCTGGAACACCTCGACCCAGCGGAAAGGTCAGGTGACGGAGGGAGTGGGAGGGGCGGGGGGTATGTGAGGGTGTGTGGGGGCGGCCTGGGGAAAAGGTCAGCTCCCCTAGTGAAGTGTTGCCAACCCCCACCCACTCGAACACCCTCCCTCATGTCTCCACTACCCACAACCCTTCTCTCTCTCTCTCTCTCTCTCTCTCTCTCTCTCTCTCTCTCTCTCTCTCTCTCTCTCTCTCTCTCTCTCTCTCGAAGACAATCGTAGGCAGGTAGTTACTCTCGAAAAAAGTGTACAGAAATGAGGAGCAGATCTAAAAGGTTCAGGACCAATATAATGATAACCTTGCACTCTCATACTCTTTAAACCTCTGAAAATTATTTGTCCCTAAATGCAATTTAGTTAAAGGCTGCGGTATGGTCGACTCTCGCTGAAAAAAAAATCTTTTTACCAAATACAAAATGATATAAGAAAAAATGATTCTGGTCACTGGATTACAAAGATGTAATAATGGAATCCCAAGTCTGGCAGGAGAGAATGTATTGCTTTGACGTCTGCACGGATTACTTCATGTCTCGTCTCTACATCCAATGGGGGTATCCAGGGTCCTTGCTATGTCTGAAACATAGACTTATCTTACATAGAGAGGGAAGGAGCTGGAACGAGGCGCAGGCGATGAGAGAGAGAGAGAGAGAGAGAGAGAGAGAGAGAGAGAGAGAGAGAGAGAGAGAGAGAGAGAGAGAGAGAGAGAGAGAGAGAGAGAGAGAGCTGTCATTGATCATCCTCCACTTTAATCCCACCCTCGCGCATCACAACAGAGATCAAGAGTATCAACTCGACACACACACACACACACGCACACGCACACGCTGGGTGAAGGCAGGATCGAGCCCTCCTCTCCAGGTGTCGTGGGGTCGGACGTAGCCATACCCTCCTGACGTAGTCACCCCTTTCAGTTATAGCGACAACCCAGACCATCAACCTGAGGGTTTACCAGGAGGCCACATGTGGCCAGACTTCCTCAGTAAACACCGTCAGGCTGAGAACACTTCAGCCGGTCCGTCTCGCTCAGCCCGGGCCAGCTGGAGAGCCAGCCATGACCAAAGTTCTCGGGGCAGCGAGGCACGGCAGTAGTAGTCACCTTACGCTCAGGTGACACAGCCTTAACCTACCGAGGGAGGAAAATAGATACAAAAATAATAGATTACATAAATATGCTGTATATAGCTCCTGACACCAGCGCACCTCGGAAGTTTTGAAGCCCAATAAAAAGGGTCCCTGGGGCTGCATAAAAATATATATATATATATATATATATATATATATATATATATATATATATATATATATATATATATATATATATATATATATATATATTCTTGAATAAGTGGATCATTCGGTAAAAATTCACTCTCCAGGAGGTCAAAAACCCTTGCAGACGGAGCTGACCCAGAATACATATCTATAACCACGCCTGACCTTGTATACGACGCCGTGGGCCAGAAAATACACTCGTCTTGTCAACTGATTTGACCTCTTTTAAGCCACCTCCAGAATCCGAGACAGGTAAAAATACCTTTTTCTCCTTTCTCTTTCCGATGATATAATTACGATTCCCAGCGTCTACCAGGAAGATGACTTATATTTGGCTCCTCGCCTCGAGTCTGGAATCTATCTTCCAAGTCTGAAAGGCTACAACACAAGACTTGAGTCTGCATCTTATCCCCGGGTGTGAGAGCGGCTGGAATAGAATCCCATACTGGTTGCCTCATGAAGGGGGGGGTCATGGTTGCTTAAGAGAAAATGGGTAACGTATCTTCGCCGTCTGTTCCAGGCGCTACCTCGCTAACGAGGGAAATGAACAGCTGGAACAATACCAAGGAGTGAGGAAATATTGCGATATCCTACAGCACAAGGCTACAACCACCTACTTCCGTCGATCACGTTTTAGCGTATGTAACTGATATACAGATAGTCTCAGTAAGAGCACACCTAACCTAACCTAACCTAACCTAACACCACAGGTAGTCTACAGGATGAGAACATGTTGCCTATACTGGACGTGCGTGTCTGGTTCACGCCCACGAGTCGTTTCGGTATTTACAAGGGTAAGACCCGTGCCTGCCGTCTCCAAATGCTAGAGGCAGTGTTGTGTTAATTAACTAGGGTAATTAACACGGCGAATGAGAGAGAGAGAGAGAGAGAGAGAGAGAGAGAGAGAGAGAGAGAGAGAGAGAGAGAGAGAGAGAGAGAGAGAGAGAACAGAATGGCCAATATCTGTCAGAGGCACACAGGAGACAGATCTCTATCAGTAACACAGAAAGAGACGGTCGTGCGTACACCTGTCCACACCTGTTTTCTATAGGTTCTTACCTAATCACATCCAAGGCCCCTTATTCACACCCGTCCACATCTGTTCTCACCTGTCTTCGCCTTCATCCGGCCGTGTCCCCTCCGTCTATAGCAATCCTCAACTGTCCCACCGTCCGTCTTAGCCCGTCCCGTCCCGTCTCACATAACCACGACACGCCCCACTACCTCCCTGCCTTACAATATGCATGAGACAGGAATAGTAACCTGGCCAGTCGACAATATTAATAGCCTGCACCACGGGTCAGGGCCTTTACCTTACAGCCTCATCGATTTTTGGTTGGCTTGGTTGCTTGGTTAGGTTGGCATGGTTGAGTTGGTTAGGTTGGCATGGTTGGGTTGGTTAGGTTGGCATGGTTGGGTTGGTTGGGTTGGCATGGTTGGGTTGGTTAGGTTGGCATGGTTGGGTTGGTTAGGTTGGCATGGTTGGGTAGGTTGGCTGGTTGGGTTTTAGTGTCCTCGACCACCTCTCAGTGACATAAGCTTGAAGGCTGGCTGGTTGGGTTTTAGTGTCCTCGACCACCTTTCAGCGACATAAGCTTGAAGACCTCGATCATCAGGCGTACATAACATGTCTCGCATCATGTACATTCGCACGATAACCTCTGAAGTTGGAGCGGTTCCTGCGTGGTCTGACTTACGAAGAATAATCGTTCCAACAAATGAGTCTTAAAATGTTACGTTGACGAACTGACTCATTGCCAACCACAGCTGCGTGCTCTTTTTTTGACACAGGGTTATATAATTTTAAGTATTACATGGGAATGACTAGTAAAGCTGTTATAATTCAAATCATTCTCATTTTTTCGGTTTCATTTACAAAATCAATTATTCTATCTACATCACACTTCTCCCCTGTAGCCAGCAGCAGCAAAGAATTCCAGTGACGTATAAAAACAAGATAAAAAAAAATGGAAACTCTCCAGCAGGTTTGAAAATACAGATAATTTCTAATTGCCTTTTTCCTCAAAATACATATGATTTCTAATTACTTTTCTTTTTACAAAATACATAATTTCTAATTACCTTTTGCCTCAAAATAGATAATTTCTAATTACCTTTTGCCTCAAAATAGATAATTTCTAATTACCTTTTTCCTCACCCTGCAACGTTACATTATCATCATAACTTTCCATCATATCAATCATCAGTTCTGAACCTATTCGAAGATTTTCTTTTTTTACGCATCGCCGGTGACACTGAATCCCATTCATCTGCACTCCAGCTATATGAGATCCCAGAGTCAAAGTTCGAGTCTTAAATATGTTATGTCTTCTGATGTGCCCTCACACGCCACACAAAAGTCTCCTACTGTGAAAAACTAAGGAAGTCTGTAAACACACACTGAAACAGGCAGCACACAGACTTACAGTACTAAATAAACGATGACATGAACACAAGTCTAGTTTACCTTCATAAATTATACACAGTCGGCGATGAATTACCAGTGACATCTGATGTCAAGAAACCTCACTGGTGTATCAAGGTGTGGGAACTTACATGTTCAGTAGGGATTTCTACACCCGTGAGGTCCCATCTCTTGACCTTCCTCTACTGTCGGATAACTTCTTAAACTTCTGTATGCTCTCAAACATACATAACATCCTCATTCAGATTATTCCATTCATTTACAACTCCCATCCTATCAAAGTTCTTCTTTACGTCTTTTCTAACTTGTCTCTTGCTCAATCTTATGTAATCGTCTGGTTGTTCTATCTTTACATCTCTCGGAGAACTTCCAACGTCATCATACTGGTGTGAGAACATAAAGGTTGTGATCAATTAACCCCTTTGCGCTCTTTCATGGTGGAGCTCATTTTCTTTATTCTGGAACCATCTTTGTTGCCCTCCTCTGGACCTTCTCCATCATTCTCTTTGTTTCTCTGAGTGCGGTGACCAAACCTGAGAAGAATATTCTAGCTTTGGCCTCATGTAGGATGTGGGCACCTTGCTGAGTATTTCCTCCTTCATTAACTTGATGGCAGTCCAAACATTTGCTGGCAAACAGTTTGTCTACTTTTGTATTGTAGGACTCTGGCCACAGGCCTTGGACGATGTCGATTCCTAAGTTCCTCTCACACGTAGACTTCTCGTAGCTAATTATTCATATCAAGGTTTTCTGTCACTTTCTCCCCTCCTCGTTACTCTGCGTTTACTGGGGCTGAACTTGAACAAGCATGTAACATGCCAACTTTGGAGTTCGTCAAGCTGAATGCAGTCTTTCTCTCTCTTTACCTCCCTCATGACTTTGCGCGCGTGCGCTTGTGTGTGTGTGTGTGTGTGTGTGTGTGTGTGTGTGTGTGTGTGTGTGTGTGTGTGTCTCCCCTTACCCTTGACTCCCACTCCCACCCTCCCTTCCGTGTCATAATGTACACAACAGGGTGGGGCAGGAGGCGCTGTGGGGGTGGGGTGGTGGATGACAAAAGCCAGGTCACGTGAGGTCAGCCTCACCAGGATCTAACATGGCCGGGGTCCCAGGTAGGCCGGGTCAGCCTCCCTCCCATGTACGTCCAGGAGATGCTGGCTCCTGCCCCAGGCCCTGCCTCATGACCACATCTTATATGGTCACGAAGAAAACCATTAAGACGATCATATTTTCAGAGTTTCTTGTCAGTGTGTTTACCCCAAGTGTGTGTGTGTGTGTGTGTGTGTGTGTGTGTGTGTGTGTGTGTGTGTGTGTGTGTGTGTGTGTGTGTGTGTGCGTGTATAACATGTTTGGTGTGGCAGAAGAGCATATCGTAAATGAGAATATCACCTAAGACAAGAAACCGTCTCGGAGCCATCAGACAGCGAGTCGCATGCCTCACAATGACGCACAACATCTGACGACTAATGGTAAACATATCATGAGCCAATGGGAGGGGAGGGGGAGGGGGGTAAATATGAAAGTAGCTCTCCAGAGCTACGACAACTGTCCCTCAGGCGCCATTCATTCTCTTCAAGGGAAGTGCCTCAAGTGCTGTGACCCTCCATCGCCCCCTCCCTACAGGCAGGGCTGTGAGGGAGGGTGTATATAAGCTTTACTGAGGGAGGGTGTTCACGATGATGTGGGATGTTTGGAGGCCAGCCGTCCAGGAAGGACCCGAGCACCATCGTATTCTCTGGTGTGGCAGACCCCGACATTGGCAAAGGTGAATGAAACCATATAAGAAGGGAAGAGTTACTCCATTTTGAGGGTATAACACTCGCAGAACATTAGACTAGGTAGGTATAACACACTGGAAAATACATCAGACTAAGGCAGGCAAGAAACTACTTCAGCAAGCAACATGTAGCAGTCTCAGCAGGAAGGAAGCCAGTCAAGCAGGCAAAACATCCCACATCAAGCAGTCAACCATCTCTCGGAGGCGGCAGAATGCACGTGAGGAGGAGGAGGAGCAGCAGGTGAGGGAGTGTCACAGCGCCTCCTCCTCCTGCTGGTGGAGGTGGTTGTGGGGGAACAGGATGTAATGGCCGTCCACACTACGCGCCCGTAGCGACTGGCCAGCATCTTAACCATCAACCTGGTTAATATTCGACCGAGCGTCGTGGACGTACTTTCAATTATCCGGCCGGCTTCACCGCGACATCCGGGGGTGAGGAGGAGTAGATGGATGAGAGGACCTCGCCTGCTGCTGTACGCGTCGTCTTGAGGTGTAACAACGGTGACACCAGCTCACAGTCCTACCCAGAGGAACTGCCAGATTAGCTGACGTAAGATGGACTGCAAGTCAGTGGCAGCGAGGAATGACTACTCTCGAAGTCAGTCTCGTCACGCAGGCGAGAACGTGAACGATGCAGAATTCATAAGAGGGTCGGGGAGGCTTTAAGTCCATTCATTCCTACCCCCGCCACCTTGACAGGGCGTCGCCCCCCCCCCTCCCCCGCCCTGGCCCCAGAGTGGGCCTCCTCCTGTTCCCCTGCAGCGGGGTCGCCCGCTCCCTGGTGGCCCCGGCCTAAGCTGAATAAAATCGTCTGGGTAAAATCTCTGAAGTCGGCGGCTTCCTCCTCCTCTCCTGCCGCCGCGTCGCGAACATCCACCTCAGGCCCAACACATCTCTCGCTTTCCTGGTGGTAAAATTCACGCTCATTTCTCTTTCAACCATATGTGTGCCTTTCAAGGTTTCTGAACTTTTTTTTTTCTTTTTAAGCTCTGTGTGTCTGATCTCCGACGTCACAAAACAGCCTTAGAAGGACTCGGTGGCTTGTTGGTGTTTGCCCTTCTTCAGCAACATTGGGTTACGCAAACTCCCCAGCGTTAGGGACTCGCTCATCAAACTGCTGTACTGCACACCTAATATGTGCATCAGTATGGTAATCATCGATAATACGTAAGATAAAACGCGGATGTTTATCCACGCGCAGACAGATGAAGCGAGCGAAAATATGTCCACAGCAAGACCCGGACCTTGAGCGCGCCAACTCTGTCTGTCTCTTTTATTATCATTCTCTCCTCTCTTCTTACGTGTCAGATAAGGCTGGCGCTACAGACACCGGTGTATCTGTATCCATTATGTTGTTGTTGTGCCGATACAGACGTTACGCTTCCCCCGGGGCTGAATACCTCACACCGTCACAACGTCCTCTACGTATAATTACAAAACCATTTCTTTGGTTAACGAAACTTGGAGCGTACGGACTCGTTTGTGGCAATTCATACTGTAAAAGTACTTCTGTGCATTCCTTTGTTTTTCCAACTCATTCACTGTCCCCATCTTCATTCTGTCTTCAAAACTTAAAAGAATATGATCAGGTCATCCCTTACTTTTAACTTTTTTATGATTGGCAATTGTGAGACCTCTAGCCTGTCTCCTGTGCCTCAACTCTTCTAAATTCTGGTATCATCTTTGATGCCCTCCTCCAGACCGTCTCTGTTAGTTCTTTGCACTTCCTAAGATGCGCTGACCAAACTTGAGAAGCATATTCTAGTTCTGGCCTTACGTACGATGTGAACAGCTTGCCGAATATTTCCTTATCTATAAACTTGAATGTAGTTTTAATATTTGTCAGCAGACAGTTTGACTTCTAAAGGTGGGACACCGGCGACAGGTTAGGACGATGTAGACTCCCAGAATCTCTTTTACACACACACACACACACACACACACACACACACACACACACACACACACACACACACACACATATTCCTGCAACTATTTCCTGTGTGTGTGTGTGTGTGTGTGTGTGTGTGTGTGTGTGTGTGTGTGTGTGTGTGTGACGTAAAGAAGCCATACAACTCATACAAGAAGCCAGATAATCCTGTATGGCGGGACTTCCGTTGGAGTAACTGGTGACAGCTTGTTCATTCATACATCTCTCTGGGCAACTCGACTTCTTTCATGAATTCACCTCTCTCTCTCTCTCTCTCTCTCTCTCTCTCTCTCTCTCTCTCTCTCTCTCTCTCTCTCTCTCTCTCGGTTGATCAATCGGGCGCGAAAAGTAATTTGTGCAAGGCACTGGCTTTAAAGGTAACATGATGCCCCAAGTTATGTGCATAACATCACACGAGGGGGATCATGAGCGTGGCAAATTAAGACCTTCATCAGTATCGAGAAAATGTTCAAAAATACCTTTACTATGCGTGGTCGGGTCAATTCAGAGTTCGATGTGTCACCTGGATCAGGAGATCCAACGGCGCGCTTCGGGCAAATGACCGTGAGGAGAGGAGGAAAGTCTTCGAAACACTGGACCGTAAGGAATAAGGATAAGAAGAGGCATGAAGACCACCTGTAAATTCCCAGAACGTAAATGTAAAAGGAGGCATATATGAACCACCTGTAAATTCCCCTTGGACCTCGATGATGTATAGACAGACCATGTGGGTTTCACACCCGCACAGCAAGGCTTCCTGCATACGCCTCGCGCGATTGCATTTCCATCCTGTAGATCTTCCACTGCGCCTAACCTTATACTGTCCTCCCTCCAATGACTACTCTCAGCTCAAACTTTCCCAGCAACATCATCCTAGATCCCTACCCTCACCCACACCTTCCAGTCACTCACCATTCAACCTGGCAAAACGCTGTTACATCTTACATCTTTCTAAAACTAAAGGTTTACTTTTACTCGCATCATCTCTCGGTACCTTCCTCCAACACTGGTCGCCATCCTCCTCCAACACTAGTCAGCATCTTCCACCAACACTGGTCGCCATCCTCCTCCAACACTAGTCACCATTCAGTCCAACTCCACCCTTCTGGTAGCTCCAACAATAAGGCGTCATCTGCATACAACAACTGTGGAAGACTGCCACCAAGGTTCAGCAGCTCACCTCGCTCCCACCTCACGTAATGCCCCATCCATAAACACATTAACTAACCATGGTGACGATGTACAAACCAGACTCCCATATCTAATGAAGTACTGCATCCATAATGGCAGGCGGTGGCTTGCTTCGAAATAACAACAATAATAATAATGACAATAATAATAACAGACGTCGCGAACATTTAATGAATGAGTCATAATATCACCCTACACAGGAATGCGCACAACAATCGATTTACTAAATGAAATACAACGGCTTAAATAACACTGAGATCAGGAGATAACAAGATTTTGACCAAGCAAGGTTTCACACAGGCTTCCTTCCCTGCCACCGCGTTGACAGCTGGCCCTACGTACGTACCTGCAAGAGAGCACGTACGCTGTGGACTCTGAAATCATACGTACGTACAATAATCTATACTGAACGTCAGAGCTTGTAGGTCAATCAAATGCTGTATCTCGAGTTCTACTGTACGTGGTTGACTGACTGTATGTGAGTCGGCAGGTGGTTGTTTGTGTACGTGGATGTACGTACAGTACGCATAAGAGATTCATTCTGATGAATCAAATTTTGCTCCTCTCAAAGAAACAAGAATGCAAAAGCAATAGAAACATATACTATCATAAGACAAATAATATCTATATCCTTTATATAAACAATTAAGAAAATTTGTCTTACTACAAACTGGTACATCGTATATATATATATATATATATATATATATATATATATATATATATATATATATATATATATATCGTGAGGCAGCAGGGCATTGCTGGACGCAGGCGAAACGCCTTTTGTTAGCCCTGGCTCGGCCACCGACGCGTCGGGAGGGTCGCACCCACCAGCCTTGGGTATCTCATGTCTACGTTATTTGTGTCGCCCACGTCACCGTGGCCACTTGCTGAGACTTGCCGGGTAGACACCTCCACACTCTCCGACCCAACACGTACATCCTCGGAGAGTGATAGATCACCACCATACTGGAGGACAGCTTGACGCATCTATGCTATTGGTAACGGACGGTGGCCTTATTTATTTCCTGAACGCTGCTGAACGATCGTCAGATGCTGCATTGTTTTTTTTTTTTAATGAAATAACCGATGTCTACCTCTTACGACAGAGTAGGGATGGGGCAGGCAGGCAGGCTGGCTGGCCGGCCGGCCGGCGAGAAGGCGGCGCAGCCGTGCCTCTCTTCCGTGAACTACCTGTGCGACGCTGTCGTCAGAAGCCTGATGGAGATGGAAGACTATGGCTTCCTTAATATCCCTACTGCAGGAGATGAAGTCTTCCCGGTAACCATAGCCATTCTTTCTCTTGTCTCTGCTTCTTTGCGGATAAGATTAAGTCTCTGATTTTGCTATCACGGGTATAAATATATATATATATATATATATATATATATATATATATATATATATATATATATATATATATATATATATATATATATATATATATATATCGAAGGCCCCGGTCATAAATTCTCATGAAGGCTAAGCTGCAGGTTAAAGACATAAAAAGGGTGAAGTGATAGAAAAGAAGAAATATAATGGAAGAGTTAAGGAAGAAACGGGAAACCTGCCCTTTCAAAAGGAACTGACTGTAAGTGTTCGAAAAACAAACAAACAAACAAGGTAAAGAGCTCCAAAGCTCAGCGGTGTAGGGAAAGAAACGGACACCACAACGGCCCACCACCTCTGAGTTAATATCGGCCACGCATTACTCATGTAACACACTGGTTCACCGGGTAGGACGAGGTCCAGCCAGCGTCGGGGGAACACAAACAGCCACGTTTTATAAGTGGAAATCAAATAAGTCATCCATAAAGACGAGGGAAAGAGAATCAGCACTGCAGCGTCGGGCAAGTGCGTCAAGTCTTGAGGTCAAACATGGGGAAGTCGACGCGCAGAATTGCTTTGCACTCAACCTTGTAGATTAGGAGCCTCCTTGGTAGTTTGAGCAGTACCCTGCGGAGAACAGACCAGTCTTTTCTGTAGGATCGCAGCAACTGTTTAGGAGTGAAGATTTTCCGGCATCTGAAAAGATTTTCCCATTTCTTAGGAGGGAGATTTAGCTCCTTTTATAACGTGGGGATTCCAGGACATATCAGACGTTACGGTGATATGAAATCCACAAAGCCTCTCAGGTAAAATGACCTGATATTGGTTAGGACAGGACCGAATATCACGATTGGACTTTGCATCTATGAAAGCCATACTGAGGATCAGGGGTAAAGACTGTGGGATTCAAGATGCACAAGGAGATGGGATTCGGGAGGGGATTCGGACCCGTTGGACATAGCCAGAGCAACAAGAAAAATAGTTGGAAAGGTTAAAAGAGTCGTTCTTCTCTTGGACAAGGGTGTACCAATATACATCTCCAAGAAACAAAGTTTTGTATCTTGAACAGAAGTGGTGGAGACGAGCAAGCACAGGCGCAAGCTGAAGAGTGCACTCCATTACAACACGGAAAGGTGATGATCTGCCCCATACGTCAGGTCTGTGTCCAGCGAGAGAGGTACTTTTCCTACTGCGTGGAAGGAGTTTATAAGTAGGGACATAGGATCAGAAAGAGGCTCGTCAATGGGGTCATGAAATGCTTGAGCCATCCAAGGTAGAGTTAGAGGAGAAGGAACAAAATAGAGTTGCTTTCTCGGCGGGAAAGACTCTAAAAGTATAGTCGGAACGGAACACCGAATGGAAGTACGATAACATTTGTTAAATATATTCTTGGCTAATGATCAAAAGAACATTATCAGCAGGTCGAAAGAGGAGATTTTCGTCCTTCTTTCGTGTGAATTAAGCGGAATGTAAATAGAATTTTTTTTTTTTCTAAGTTAAACATGTCAGAAGCATAAGCCAAGAAGAAGCGGTCATCTTGAAGAGACTTAAAGTGATTTTCATGACAGTGCATAGCGCTACGAGGGCGCCGAAGACACACCTTAACAAAAGTGTGGTCGGATGACCAGATTGGGGGCGAGACTGCGTGTGGTTGTACCATGAAGGATCAGGCAGAGAAAAAAGATCCAGTGTGTCTGGAAGAGTGGCTGCGGCAGTCTGGAATATAAATCCTGATGTGTTATAATTTACTCCACAACATTAGAAATGGATAACGTGAGAGCTTCAACGCCTCTCTGCCCCTCTCTACCATCTTGTATGGGGAGGAGTCCAACCAGTGCAGCGTGAAAGGAGGTCACGGCCTCCAAAGGGGAATTCAGATTATCGATGAAAGTTAAAAAGTTAGTAAAGTTAAGCGAGTTGTGGGTGAAACACAGGGAAATAGTGGGAGTTGAGGGACGAATCTCAAACCACATGACGTTAGAGCTTGGAGAGGCGAAGTGTTACGAGACACCCGCACCCCGCTAGCGTCGGTGCTGAAGTAAACCCAGACTCCTCATCCCACGAGGAACCATAGCTGAAGGTCATACCCGTAGACGTGAGAGGGATCACGGGAATGAATGAAAACATCACAAGGCAGCTGGGTCTCCGAGAGAACTGAGACGTTAGTTGGGGTACGAGGCAGACGGTGGTCAGCGGGCGATAGGGAAGTATGGGATCCGTGGGTTCTTAGCACCCCAAGATGCTTGGACCTTGGGCTCACAAGCCTGGTGCTGGGCTCTACTACGTTCGTATTGACAGGTTTTGAATGAAAAAAGGGAGGAGGAAATTGGAGGACATGAAGGAAGGCTGAGATATGTTTAGGATGCATGTCAGGAGAACATGGTGGGACTACCCCGGCAGCTAACAGGTCGCTAGATAAACTGTCCCTTTGTAACTCCACCTTCCGCCAGTATCTATCTAGAAGTGCGAACCATCTCAGGTGAGTTGTTTACGATTTTGACACTAAACTCATACCCACCGTTGCCATTGCTCCGTGCCTTCTACCTCTGTGTCCACAGATACACGGATATGTAGACGGTTGAGACACGGAGGCGAAAGACGACACAAAAGCTCTGAGGAACCTGAGTTTGGTGGAGTGGGGTAGAGGGAGGTCGGGTTCAGACGGCGTGCGAGACTCCCTCCCTCCCTCCCCTTGTACGTACCAATGTAGGTTCATTTCTATATTTATTCCTGCATTCAGCATCCTGTTGACTCCCTCACCTTTCCCTCCCGACCTATCTATCCTCCACCCTCACCCTCTCCACCTGCTCCCCGCCCCGCCCTACGCCACTCCTCTCCCGATGGCAATCTCTCTGTATGTTTCATGACGGATGGAACTCTCTCTTTAATAATAATAATAATGATAATAATCAACGATTTATCAAATGAGAATCGCAGTAATAGCTCTCTTTCTCCCTATTCATAAATAAATAAATGAATATATATATATATATATATATATATATATATATATATATATATATATATATATATATATATACCAGGACCTCTTTCCAAGGAGTCTAGGTGTTACCTACGAACACTTTCCAGGAGCTCCCGCACCTCCATGGCTGGGCTACTTCCAGCAGCAGGGAAATGATGCACTCTTTCGGAGTGAGGAGCCTGTATATATATATATATATATATATATATATATATATATATATATATATATATATATATATATATATATATATATATATATATATATCACTACCCAGGTACACATTGCCATGTACCACCAAACATTATGTGCCATACCTTACAGCCCTCCCCCACCCAGCGTTGGACAGATGGTGGTGGGGGCCTCCACCCATGCCGGGTCAGCACCCCTGACCCCCGGCCACACCCACGCCGGCCCGGATGTGCCACCACCACCACCCCCTTCCTCCTCCCAACTGTGTGTGTGAGTCGTGTCAACCAGGGTCACTCCTCGACCAGCTCATGGACTGGTGGTGGGACCAGTGCAGGTAGGGCTGGCTCTCCCACCCACCTCACGTGTGTGTGTGTGTGTGTGTGTGTGTGTGTGTGTGTGTGTGTGTGTGTCATGACCTCTTCATGACCTCTTGAGTGTGGATGTTCAGGAAATCCTCCTCACACACCACAAGACCGATCCATCTTCCTGAACACCAACAACAGGAAAACAACGACGACAAAAAACAAGAAGGAAGACCCTGAGGTCACTATCCTCCGGGCGACCAAAATATTTACCGTCGGGCACCGACGCACAAGGCTCCTCGGAGATCCTCACACACACACACACACACAATACAACACCTCGCCAGAGACGACGGGTCAAACACGAGCGAAACACACTCCTCTCTCTCTCTCTCTCTCTCTCTCTCTCTCTCTCTCTCTCTCTCTCTCTCTCTCTCTCTCTCTCGTTGCAGCGGCGGCACCTACGCTCACCTGGATTCCCGGGGATGCTGTTTGAGATCACATCCTCGCTATTTCCGGCCGTGTGTGCGGGGGATGTGTGGGGTGGGGTGGAGGGGAATAGAGAGGGAGAGGTGGTGGAGGCGGGGGGTCCCCCTGGCGTCTCCAAGAACATCAACAACAACAACAATAACACCACGGGAGAGGGACGCCCACGCCTGATCTCGGCTTCATGATGGGCGTGATGTCTGGTCCGGACGATGGATTTTCTGCCGCGTCGGGTGAAGGAGGCGTTATTTATCACTCCTCCGTCTGCCGCTCGGCGCACGTGACCGCAAGTCAACACAGATGAACGTACGCGTTTCACCCGCTGGTGTCTGGATATGGGCTTGAGCTGTCGAGACACTGGCCTTCCCCGTGGGCCCCGTCTCCAGGCTGCCCCTAACATACACCTTGTCATGTCTTGGCACGGCTGGATACACACACACAGTCCTGCCTGTCTGTGTCTTGCTTGGTCTCAGCTGCTGTCTTCTACATCCCTGTCATTTTTCTGCTGCCTTTGTGTGACCTTTCTGTGTCCGTACGTCATTCTCTTAACGTCTGCTTCAGTGCTGCAGCTGCTTCACCTTTTCTGTCTATCCCCCCCCCCATGTCTCCTGATTCCCTCACGGTCCTTCTCACTGTTTACCTCCGTTTTCTATAAGCGTTCCAGTTGAGTTCTTCACTTTTAACATTTCTTTTTTCATTAGTAAAAAGACGCTCACGAAACGGCGTACTGTAATGATAGGGACTCTACACCAACAGTATCACCCACGCTCCATATATGAACCCCATTATAAACTACAGCTACGAGAAATGATAAGGATATGGTGTATTTCCCTCTAGTCTTGGCAACATTATGTCTGGGGAAAGTCGACGCAGCAGCCGCAAACGTTTACAGAACTGGAGACGATGGAAGGACCAGGGAACACAATGTGTGGATGGTAGACGTTGCTTCGTAATCCACGGGGAAGGAAAAATGCCAAACGATGACATTGAAGTAACCATCAGCACCAAAGGTCGTAAGAACACCTCAGCAAGACATACGGGATGATCACTTGAAGTTCAGACAAATCTGGTCATAAATTATGAAATTCGCTGATTAAGAAAGTGAGAATCCGGGAGAGTTTCGGAGCAGAAGCGAGAGTAATGGAGCGGTGACAGTCAAATGGAGCTGCCGGGTGGCGGGGGATCATTCCTTTAGGAGCGGCTGATCCAGGGTATGCTACTATGTCCATACATGCAGTGAGGGGTGACAGACTGTATGGTCTTAGAATCGTCACGAACGATTCAACAGTGATCACAGTGTCTTGACTGGTGATTATACCTTGACGCTGACGGCCTGACAGTCGATAGGTATAAGTAACCAGCCCATCCCACGCCACCGGCAGGAGGTGGGAAGGGAGACGTCTACACCTGAAGATTTATACCAGTTATTGCCTCCACTGCCTCCAGCACAGCTTCCCACTCCTACCATACACGGCTGCCTCCCTCTACTCCACCACCACCCAGCCGGTGTTGTCAGACTTCCCAACACCAGCGGCGGTACTCAGCATGTGGTCACCCGACCCGGCCTTCCTCCGGAGCCTCAGCTAACACGATGACGTCGTGGACAGCCTCTCCCGCAAGCCCCTCCCGTGTACCTGTCCCCATGACCTGTAATCGAACCCTTGCCCGCCTCCACACGCTGACCGTATATACGGTGCTCAACCTGACCGAGCAAATGCCTCTGTTAAGAATTAGTCTGATTAGTCTTATTTTACATTGGTGTTGCCATGATACTCGAGAGAGAGAGAGAGAGAGAGAGAGAGAGAGAGAGAGAGAGAGAGAGAGAGAGAGAGAGAGAGAGAGAGAGAGAGAGAGAGAGAGAGAGAGAGAGAGAGAGAGAGAGAGAGAGAGAGAGTGTGTGTACCTACCAACTAACGAGTATCGACGTTACGAAACATTGCTATAAGACAGAACCCTCGCGTAGTGCTCACCACATATGCCATTTGTTTGGCAATACAGTACTACTTTGCTGCGAGACAGGGAGAAGACAGAGACAGACAGACACACCAGCTGCAATATTCTTACCCCTGCCTGACGTGGGCCCATATATCTCCACCCTCCAAACCCGGATCTAACATGGACTCAATATTTTCTCCAAACTTTTCTGTCTCTGTGTTTTACACCGCACGTGCGTGCGTGAGTGTGTATACTGTAACACCGCCCGTGCGTGCGTGAGTGTGTATACTGTAACACCACACTATTCATGGTCAGAACTCTCCCGGGGGCTTTTCCATTCACTCTGTAATATACCTTTTTCTAAAGTTCCTCTATTCTAAATCTATAAATGATGCAAACACCTTTCTTACACACGACTATGTAATTCCCTACGTAATGAAAAGAGAATCCTGAACACTACATCGAATGAAAAGAAAAGGAGTTCAATTACTCTTTTTTATCTTGAAAAAAGAAAATCTAACGTCAAGCAATAATGTCTGAAAAATTATAACAATTTTTCCCACGGTTGAAATACGCAGTCACTTCAGCCTTCCGTACGATGTTATGAGCCACATGTATAGTGAGGGTGTCTGTGGTTTGTGGATGTAGCTTAATACTGACGTTATTAATGATCCTGGCACTTGACAGGCCTGAAGCCTAAACAATCATCCAACCAACCAACCAACCAACCAACTAGCTAACCGGTCATCCAACCAGCCAGCCAACCAACCAACCAACCAGCCAACCAATCAACTAGCCAACTAACCTTACAATCACAAGGACAAACTATTCCCGAGGGTCAGATATTCATGTAGAGTACAAATACTCATCGAATCGTTAATGACAAACTTTACAAAACTTTTCTTAAATATCTCTAACTTTGGAATCAGCTAAATAATTTCTCTTAGTATATATATTACAAGTTTCGGACCATCTCCATGCACATGATACACTTCAGACTCTCAAGACAAACTTTTTTCGAACATCGGTTCATCTCAAGTTAGAAAAAAGATCTGAATCTTCGAACTGGCTCCTACAGCAACTACACACAGCTTCATGTCATTCTTATACACATACGTTATTGATTCCAATGACTGTAGCTAAGCTATGTAAAGTTTTTACTGCCGAGAAAATGTTATAGTTTTGTACAGAGGCAGCGAGACCGTTTCGAAAACACGAACCAGATGGACAGGGTTCATTTCCTCACAAGACGGATAATCGACTAACCCCCGTTGCCATATGCATATTTAACACCAGTTTGACGTCATCATCACGTATCGACCGAGAGACTCAGCGAGTGGGTGGTCAGGTCGATGAGCGAAATCCTACGTCATCGAGGGAAATGTCAGGTCAAGGAAGAAAATGAGTTACCACTGAGTAGAAGAGAAAAAATACGAAAAAAAACCCCCACTGAAGTGATGATTAACTGATCAACGAAATCTCAACTTTGGCAGGATGAACAAGAATATATATATATATATATATATATATATATATATATATATATATATATATATATATATATATATATATACACAGAACAAATTAAGATTGTTATATCAATGACTAAAATGTAATATCATAAAGAGCGGAAAGCTGAAAAAGGTGACAAACCAAAATAATAATAACAATAATGCTAACAATAATAATAATAATAATAATAATAATAATAATAATGATGATGATGATGATGATGATGATGATGATGATGATGATAATAATAATAATAATAATAATAATGATAATAATAATAATAATAATAATAATAATAATAATAAGTAAGGCATCTACAACACGTCTTGGGAAGAGCGTAAGGTGAGCGTGCTCGGACCAGCGGCACCATAGGTGTGTGGAGAGGCAGGGGCTGGGTCACCTTAGGAAAGGTCATGTGACGCAGAAGGTGAGGGAGGGCTGTGACGCAGGTCTCTGGGGCAGGGAACACTTGGCAGGTATTAGTTAATGAGGAGAGAGAGAGAGAGAGAGAGAGAGAGAGAGAGAGAGAGAGAGAGAGAGAGAGAGAGAGAGAGAGAGAGAGAGAGAGAGAGAGAGAGAGATTTTCATTAGCTGGTCAAGCATGGAAGGTCTGTTATCAAATTACCAACCTGATTACCTCTTTTATGGGGCTCCTGCAGCTTCCAGGCTGCGCTCCCCGCAGGAGCAAGGTAAGGTGGACTCTTTCGAGGCGTGAAGGTCCCCGACGATGCTTTCCTTCTTTCCATTCTCTGACGATGTTACAGACTCGATGAAGGATGAATTTTCTTATATTGGTACCACATCCAGGCGATGTTTGCAAATCTCTCTCTCTCTCTCTCTCTCTCTCTCTCTCTCTCTCTCTCTCTCTCTCTCTCTCTATATATATATATATATATATATATATATATATATATATATATATATATATATATATATATATATATATATCTATCTATCTATCTATTTTTTTTTTTTTTTTTTTTTTTCCAAAAGAAGGAACAGAGAATTGGGCCAGGTGAGGGTATTCCCTTAAAGGCCCAGTCCTCTGTTCTTAATGCTACCTCGCTAATGCGGGAAATGGCGAACAGTTTGAAAATATATATATATATATATATATATATATATATATATATATATATATATATATATATATATATATATATATATATATATATATATATATATATATATATATATATATATATATATTCCTATGAGCAAGGGGAAATGAAACACGATAAGTTCCCAAGTGCACTTTCGTGTAATAAGCACGTCATCAGGGGAGATATAAGAAAGAAATATAAGTCAGTTGATATACAACGAAGAGACGTAGCTAGGACGCCAGTTGGTAAACAGCATCCTTGTATCTCCTTCGATGACGTGATTATTACACCAAAGTGCACTTGGGAACTTATCATGTTTCATTTCCCTGTGGACTCATAGGAATATACTTGATCACGCGCAGAATTGTGGTCCTTTCCAATATATATATATATATATATATATATATATATATATATATATATATATATATATATATATATATATATATATATATATATATGTATATATATATATATATCAGAATAATACATAAAACTGAAGGTGAACTATAATCATCGCCAGACTTCGGCAGCACTGGACGGACCCCTGGATATCGTAGGCTGCCCTGCCGACGTCAGGGCATGTCATCTCCTGACTGCCACAAGGACCTCATGACCTTTTTTGAAGACCTGACCTTTTAAATATCGCCAGAGAGGCACTTGACGTTTGGAGCCTGACATGTAAAATATCGGCGACCCATCGTACCTCTCGAGTCGCGAGGAGAAAATATACAAGCCCGTCTTACGACCATCGTATCGTAGTAGCAGGAGCTGTGAACACGGCGGGACGACCTTTGAGTATGACCCTTGGGCATGATGACGTGGCCTCTGATATGACCACTTACAGCGTCAGATTAGGGCTACACAGACCACCACTTCCCAAAAGTCGTATCGTCATGTTCAAGCGGGGTGACAGGGGGTGGAGAGTCTTATCCGTCCTGCTCCGGGGGTCGTCCCGCCGAGGTTAGGCAATGCCCAGCGATCATCTAAGGCCAGACCCAACGTGAGCGCCGCCAGTAACCACTACCGGTACGCCACGTCCCTCCAGCACGCCCGTAAACTCGCTATCTTCCCCACAAGGCTTGGAAACCCTGGCGCTCAACCAGCCGCGGCAAGACTAGTCCACTCCACACGCAGGTTCGCAAAGGCCAAAATTTCGCCTTTGTTCCAGGAGGGCGACGGCCAGCGCGTGCTGCAGCCGCCGCCTGGGCCCCTCTTACCCACATGGGATCGTCTCAACTACGGATGGATTTATGTTGCGGTTCTGGGAACCTGGGCGGCTCTTGTTGTTGGGTTGTCTGGCATCAGCAACACTACTGGCTGGTTCCAGGGAAGGAAACCTGCATGTAAACATAACCTACACACGTTCACATTATATATATATATATATATATATATATATATATATATATATATATATATATATATATATATATATATATACATTTTATAATAAGAATCTCTACTCCGTATTTTCAAATAGCAATATTTCATTTTTCTATAAATGTTCAATGAAAGTTAGTCAAAAACTGATGATGTTCACACTGAACAGTTCTACAAAACACGAAAAAACAGAACAACCAAAGGCCATAACTGATGTTAAGAGAAATCTATCAGAAAAGATAATTAGAATAAACGGAGTAATGAAACTGTTCATGTTGACAACAGCAGAAGTTACAAAATTGGGACAGCAAAGAAAGTTCAGATGCGGCCACATGAGTGCAGAGCTCCATCCCCGTACCGTACAAATAGATATAGTTAATCAATTACACACACGCACACACACACACCCGGATGTGTGTGTGTGTTTGTGTGTGTATGTGTGCGTGTGTGTGTGTGTGTGTGTGTGTGTGTGTGTGTGTGTGTGTGTGAGAGTGTGTGCTCACACAGTAATAAAGACACGATCCATATATACCAGGTTAAACAGTAATCACACAGACACACACACACGAACCATCATTACCACCAGGTACAACAAGCCTCCGTCAGCACCAGCAGCAAGTGAACGCCTCACCCCGAGAGCACGACCACACATCGGCCGAGTGAAAAATACAGAGCGTGAATGAGTGGCTCCCTTTAAACATGTTTTGGACCTGACTGATGATGCAAATGGCTTCTAAAACGCGTCAGGCTAGACTTCCTTTGACGTCAACAAAGCTCAATGAATTACGTCATCAAATTATGATTCAGTGTTCATTGATATCATTAGTGAATGGACGGGCGGGGAGGCGAGTCCCTCACGGAGACAGAGGCAGACGGGAAGTGTCAGGCTGAGGGAAGTCACTGGCAGTACATGTGAAAGACAGATGACAGAAGACCTGATGGTCTACGACAAGGTCCTCTGCTGCAGGAGAGTACATGGGAAAGCGAGATAACAGACTACCTGATGGTCTATGATGGGGTTATCTGCGAAATGACCTTCCTTGTATGGGAAGGAGGGATAACAGATGGTCTGTGACGAGTTTATCTGCAGAAGGACAACACAGAAGATGGTCGTGAAGTCAGTCACCTGCTGGGAGATCAGTCATCCTCTCCTAGGTAACCAGTCAATGACGATGGAGACGAAGACGATGACTCACACAGTTACCAAATAAATGAATGAGGTAACGAAATATGGTAAACATATCAGTAAACATTCCCATACGTCATCAAACTCGACTGATCATATAAGAATCTCATTTTGTTCAAAAACTGCACCACGCGTGGCGATGACATCTTCCACTCTCGTCCAGACGTACACAGGAAACCTACGGACAGTGTCTGCCGGTATTCACAACGAAGTCTAAAAAAAAATAGTCCATTTTCCACGTTCGTGTCTAAATCAATAGTGACAGAAAGAGAGTGAACCCAATTTTTCACCTCCAATTATCTATCGCAGGACGAGACTGGCATCAATTTTCAATTCCATTTAACTACTACACAATGAGAATGAACCCAATTTACATTTTCAGTTAACTATTACTGAACGAAAATGAACCTAATTTTCACTTCTTATGAACTATTACAGAACACTAATCATCCTAACTTTCATTTCCAGTTAACCATCAAACAACTAGAACGAACCCAATTTCCATTTCCAGTCAACTATTCTAAACGAGAATGACCCCAAATTTCATTTCTATTTAACTCTTACGCACGAGAACTAACATAATTCTAATTTGCTATCCAATCTCACACCCTCAAATGGATTTAGTCTTCATTTCCAGTTAAACATTTACTCACCACAAGGGATTTGTTGTTGTGAAATAATATCTGTCTCTATCCACTTATCTGTACATCTATCTATCTATCATTTCAAACGCCTATATCTATCCAGCTATCTATCCATCTATACACCATTTCTGATTAGCCTGTATCTTTCCATCTGTCTCGTGATATATCCTTCGACATGTCATCACTTCAAATTCGTCTAAATCTATCGATCTATCGATCGTCATTACTCCATTCCCAATTTCATGAGGGTGGGGTCAGGCATATTACAGCCACCAAAAAGCCACGCCTGAACTCACGGGTTGGCGGCAGCGTTTCTGCTTCTCCCCAGCAGCGAGGAGCGCTACGGACACGTTATAAAAGTACTTGTTTACGTAATTCTGTCGAGCAATGTTCTTGCTTCATGTTACGGCCTCTGGTCGTCCAACGGTTCCCGTATATTCGAAGATCTGTTCACCACCGTCATCATTACGAAGGCTTAGACACGGAAATGTTTGTGATTTAAGTCACTCCTTACTCTTCTCTCTTCCAAGATAGACATGGATCATAATCTCCCAGCGTTACCCATCTCCCTGCTGCCTTCCAGTCCCATCCTCGCTGCCTTCCTCTGGACTTTCTTCTTTAGTTCTTTGTGCTTATCTAAGAGTGGTCACCGAAGTCAGAAAAGCATTTCTTACCTCTGGCCACATCTAGGAATGAGAAGAATCATGAATCTTTCCTCATCCATGACCATGCCCATGACCATGACCATGCCCACACCCATGCCCATGACCATGACCATGACCACGCCCATGTCCATGACCATGACCATGACCATATCCATGCCCATGACCATGCCCATGCCCATGCCTATGACCATGACCATGACCATACCCATGCCCCTGAGTGTAAGTCAATTATCCGTCCTCAGACAGTGTGTCTCCCACATTTCTTCTTAAGTGGGTCACTGGACTAAAATGAGGACACTGCAGTTAAACATACTCAGGACCAGATTAACCTCTCGCCACTGTGGTACAGATTAACCTCTCGCCACTGTGGTACAGATTAACCTATCGCCACTGTGGTACAGATTAACCTATCGCCACTGTGGTACAGATTAACCTATCGCCACTGTGGTACAGATTAACCTATCGCCACTGTGGTACAGATTAACCTATCGCCACTGTGGTACAGATTAACCTCTCGCCACTGTGGTACAGATTAACCTCTCGCCACTGTGGTACAGATTAACCTCTCGCCACTGTGGTACAGATTAACCTCTCGCCACTGTGGTACAGATTAACCTCTCGCCACTGTGGTACAGATTAACCTCTCGCCACTGTGGTACAGATTAACCTCTTGCCACTGTGGTACAGATTAACCTCTCGCCACTGTGGTACAGATTAACCTATCGCCACTGTGGTACAGAAAAACTATTTCAACTTACAAAGCTTAACGTCATAATCACCTAAAATCAGTTTACGTTTTCATAACCAGCAGGAACTCGTGAAGAAACTAAACATGGTCTCTAACGAGCGTTACCTCCTGAGTAACAGCTAAAACTAGTTTCCAGTAAGGGGGAAAAGGCCACTATCAAACATACTCTGAAGCCAGCTTAAGCTTCCCAGCTTCGGCGCCAAGCTGAGCTGGCGCCGACGGCCCGGGACCATCGCGGCCTCCCAGCAAGTGTACAGATTAATGGCCCCTTGTCAGGTTTCACAGGAATTCCTAGAACTGCCCCACCAGGCCATGTATGGCAGGCAGGGGAGGGGGAGCTGCCCCTGCTGAGAGAGAGAGAGAGAGAGAGAGAGAGAGAGAGAGAGAGAGAGAGAGAGAGAGAGAGAGAGAGAGAGAGAGAGAGAGAGAGAGAGAGAGAGAGAAACGGAAAGGTTTAATGGGCTTCTTACATTGACATGAATACTCTCTCTGAAATATAAACACACACACACACACACAAATTCACACACACACACACACACACACACACACACACACACACACACACTGTAGCCTAAGCTAAGTATGTGTGTGTGTGTGTGTGTGTGTGTGTGTGTGTGTGTGTGTGTGTGTGTGTGTGTGTGTGTGTGAGTTTGTGTGTGTACAATTACCTATGCGTACTGTATGGGGAGGGAGGGAGTTTTACATTCATGGCGTCCCATCTCGTGCGTGTTCAGGCAGGCGTGTCTACATAGCCCAGGTAAATACCGACCTAATATCAGCACCCGGAACTGCTGCTACTGGTCGTCTATACAGCGATGTTGGCCTGAGCCAGACCAACACTTAGGACGCCTCCCTCCCCCAGGCAGGTGCCAACCAGAGGTGTTGCCAGGCTGGGTGAGAGACGAAGGGAGTGTAGTAGGTACTGCGTTACTGGCGGAGTGAGGGGACTGCGTCACTGAGGCAGTGAGGGAGATGCGATTACTAAACGTGGATGAAGAGCGAAACATAGGTGTTGCAGGACATCAACTGGCAACGATTAATACAGTCAGAACGCCACAGTAACTGGAAACACATCGCCTTTACCAGCAACACATTCCAGGGAGCTGGAACCACAATCTGGAGCAGTGTTCGGTACGTATCACCAGGGACAGATTTCTGGAATCTCTCGTGGACGCGAGGCGCTGCTGGAACGTAAATTCTAGCCGTCCAGGCTTTTCCCGGAACTCGGCGGAACTCTGGGAACCGGAATCATTATTAAGTGTGCTGGTGGCTGGGCCGGTCCCCACGGTGGCCACGGTACTGGTGACGAGTAACTGACGCTGGAAGCTGGTGCCTGGCTGCACGGGTCAGCTGGATGGCCCGGACTCGAGGTTGATCTATTCATTTCTATTTTTCCGATACTCTTTCTGTTTACTTTCTCTTTTTCTCTATCCTGTCTCTTACTAAGCTGTCTCACTTCTTACCTTCTCTCTCTCTCTCTCTCTCTCTCTCTCTCTCTCTCTCTCTCTCTCTCTCTCTCTCTCTCTCTCTCTCTCTCTCTCCTTTTCATTCGGAGCTAAATGAAACTAACCCCCATGTCATACATCTGAACCACCAATCCAACACACACACACACACACACACACACACACACACACACACACACACACACACACACACACATGTGTGTGTGTGTGTGTGTGTGTGTGTGTGTGTGTGTGTGTGTGTGTGTGTGTGTGTGTGTATGTGTCTGTGTTGCCCTACAATTAAATTGGTTACTTTGATCTGTTAATTAAAGCATTTATATACGTGATCAGCTATTATTAATTTGCAGACTACAAGCAGACTGAACATATTTCATATAACAATACAAACCATTCTTCTAATGTAATGTTCATGTAGACTATTGTAAGAAAACATTGATAAAAACAAATAGGAAATAATAGAAAGTGGAAAAACAATAACAGAAAGGAAAATAAGGAATGTATAAAAGTCTTACAAAATCTTACAAAATACAGATGTCCCTGTGGTCCCTCGCGAGGCAAAGCGACACCAAGAGATTACAAGGGATTACCAGATTTTCCCAGGGATTACCAGGCTGTACCAGGGGTTACCAGAGTTTCCCAGGGGGATTACCACATTACAGGGGTTTAGGGAAAGGCAATTTCTGCCCATGATTATAATGAGCGAATGTAGGCGACTGATGGAGAAGATGCTAGGATTACGATATATATATATATATATATATATATATATATATATATATATATATATATATATATATATATATATATATATATATATATATATATGTGTGTGTGTGTGTGTGTGTGTGTGTGTGTGTGTGTGTGTGTACGTGATGATGAAATTCAACAATATAATTTTGATCAGCACTCACATCAAGAAATGACTCATTATTCTTGATAATCTCAAACTGTATCACAACTAACCCTTTCCCACGAATTTTCCCACGCCGCTGCATTTGTTCCCACGGGGCAGCAACATGAGAGAGGCCCCGCCCGCCCGCCCGCCCGTCCACCCACCCACCCAAAAATAATCTTCGGGGACCCCCGCTTCTGCGGGACAGCTCGCCCAGGGTTCTTCCGAGAAGAGCCGTCACTCAACGTGTTTGGCAGAGGCAAATGTCGCACCTTGGATTCCTCGAAGAAATATTCTATATAAAGGTATGTATTTGTAGGAAGGTAAATTTGCCTTGCAATTTCTGTCTGAAGATGGATGAACCCGAGAGGATGGGACGAGTGACTTCGATGGTAAGCAATCACTAACGTCTATTAGGGAATGACAACTCCTAGTTGATGACATGGTCCAATTTGTTCGGGCGAAAATGAGAATTCAAAAACAAAAACGTCAGGGGAAACTTTTATGAATATGGAGATGACACCACCACCCCTCTTCCCCCAGCCATTCTAAGTAATAAAAGAAATATATTCAAGTAACTGAATACGTTACGGCTAAATGAGAGAATTCCTGGTCTCTGTGTTAAAGACAAGAGGAAAACTGAAATGAGACTGATGTTATGTATAACAAAATTATATATATATATATATATATATATATATATATATATATATATATATATATATATATATATATATATATATATATTCTAAACCAAAGTTTAAAACGTATTTTCCTTTTTCAAATTTCCTTAGATTCAGTGAAAGGATATACCAGAAACCATTGAAATTTTTTCACAATGGAAGTATAAAATTCTCTATACCTTCCTGTAAGATATATAAAAAAGGAATTATCTAAGATCCACAGGAAATAAAAATGCACAGCATTTCTTCTTCCTTCCCTCACGAGAGCTTCCAGCTAGTGTGGAAATGTGTGCGTGGCATCAGTAGAAAAATCAAAAATACATCGTCACTGGCTTAGATTATCCCTTCCAGTTCTTTATAATTCCTGGGTGAGTATCCGGAGGGTGTTGCCCTCTCTTCCTCATCTTAAGCTAGGCCATATATGTAGCGCGCGAGTGTGTGTGTGTGTGTGTGTGTGTGTGTGTGTAAACCTGAACACCTGAAGATCTTCCATTCTTTTACGGTTATTGCTTATAACCAGACGGTGACCTCCATTTTCTTTTCTCTTCTTTTTAAAAACTGGTAACTAACGGAAGAATCCATTTTCTTTCCATCTTAAACGGCATCCAGTAGAAGAGTTAATCATTTTTCATTAACACTCGAAGGAAAGGAATTACCTCTCTTCTTAATGACAAATCAAGTAAAGGAATGACTTCAGCGTCAGTCTCACGACGGAGAGTGGGAGAGTTCGAGTAAATCATCTGCAGGGAAACATCTAACATCAAACACTCGGGAAAACACAAGTGCACGCGTGTGTCAACACACATGGGAGCGGACGACACACTTGTGTTTAGGTGTTTGTTGTCACCGAGGAACCGTCTGGAGAAGTGCGTTCTGAGAAGCTAGCTCCACTGGTCAGGACAGACCCCACCATACATTCTCTCTCTCTCTCTCTCTCTCTCTCTCTCTCTCTCTCTCTCTCTCTCTCTCTCTCTCTCTCTCTCTCTCTAGCAGGTGGTAGCCTGGGTATCGGAAGGGTTAGTAGTGACGGCTGCGCAGCGAGCAACCCACTTCAGCGGCTCTCCAAGTGTCGTCACTCCTTTGGTTTAGGTTGGTGTCTTGTCCCTCTGCCTCACCACCAACGCGTTGGGCTGCTGTCATTCGGTCCCCAAACTTACATTCTCTTGACATCTGACAACATAGAGCTCTTGCGTTTCGGTCTTCGCAGCCTTACATCTTCGTGCGGTGAGCGCTACTCGCTAACCCTGCCCGCTGGCAAAACATCTCCGTATGTAGATACGCTCTCTCGTTACCTTACACTAATGATACATACACCCTTCTTAGTGGGCGAGAAGTGACAATAACCACTTATCTTGTGTATCTTAAGTTTTAAACCAACCCAGGACGGGCCCCGCCAAGCAGGCCACCTTCGCCACACAACCAGCCACGGGAGGTGTACAAATCGACAGGACGAAGAAAACGGGAATTCTTTATTCGACTCGCGTCTAAGGTAAACTATTATCTTAAGGTCCACCACAGATACACGGTGTACTGAACCTCACCAATTCTGACACAGTTTCATCACCTGCCACTAAAATAACGGTTATTAGAATATATATATATATATATATATATATATATATATATATATATATATATATATATATATACTATTATTATACTTGATCGCTGTCTCCACAAATGGTACACTCGGCTTCAGAGACCAGTATGTTTCAGGTCAAGCTGAAAACTTTCCTTCAATTTGCGGGAGTCGAGCGAGGGTCCATGAAAACTCATCATCGCGCGGGTTGAGCGCTAGCTAGCAATATATGACCTGGTAGTGTTGCCACCACTCGACGGTGACGGTGTGAAGACCTCTTAATGTTGCCATATTTGATCTTCATGATCTTTACCTTCAATATCTCTATTGACCAATACTGTGTTTGACACACACACACACACACACACACACACACACACACACACACACAACGAACATATGTGTTTCAACGTTTCCAGAAATCGTGGGTTAAGATGCCCATAAAACTTGAGTCTTTATGTACGACTGAACAATGTAATCATCATTACTATCGCATTGGTATCGTCACTACACTACGATCACGATAATCACAAGTATATGTATAATTATCACAATTATCATTACGGTAAATACTGATATCAAGATTATCATTGCTATTACAAATTTCATAATTTCTCTCCTTTGAATATTATCATCACCGCTCAGGACGGCTGTGAGGCACCGGGAGCGTGGGGCCTAAATCCTTTTAATAGCGTTAATAGCTACTACGAGCCATAAATAGCGCACTTGGGTAAAATTATACATTAGCGAACTGAAAACGAGAATACAGTGATTAAAGCGCTGCATTGATCCCTCTCAAAATAAGGCCAAACACCGATATTAATCTATTTGTTCATATCAATATTTCATTTATCTATCTATTCATCTATTTGCGTGGTGGACTGAAAGGTGCCTCATGTCCGCCTACCACTTACTATACAGACATTAATTCTCACTCAGTTTCATCATCGTGTTAATCTCATGTAAGAGTTTGAGTGCGCTTATGTATACGACATATTTATGTCATGCTCTTGCATTTAAGCATGGTTGGTTGATTAAATGGGCAGTTGGTTGGTTAATCAGCGCCGTCCACATCAAGTTATAACCAACTGAAAGTAAGTTTAACAACACCTTCAGTTATTCAACACAATTTCAAGACCATACGCACTCTGCACAAAATAACCCTGGGTCCATGTAACGATTTAGATGTATTCACGTAAAAGTTTCGGTGCGTTTAATTTAAATGAGTATGGCATCTGCATGTAAAAGTTTCGGTGCGCTTAAATTAAATGAGTGTGGTATCTGTCAGTAAAAGTTTCAGTGCGTTTCAATTCAACGAGTATAGCATCTGCATGTAAAAGTATGGGCGCGTTTAATTTAAATGAGCATGACATCTGTATGTACGACTCTGAGTGCGTTTAAAGAAGAGTAAATCTTTGATGCAAGAATGTGCGCGTCTAAACGTGTTATCCTCTACTAGGAGTTAAGTGTGGTAAGCCTATCTTCACACTAGGCCGCATGAACGTTGCATAACCATTTAGTGGTCCAATTCTCCGGCTACTATTTTGAAACTGTGAACGAAATCTTTAACCTCAAATGCTTCCACAGTAAGTCCTGTCTGTACGTCTCGGGATGCACTGGAACCAGGCTCCAAGGATAACCGTAAGGCACAAAAACAGACCAAGGATTTGGGGAGAGCCTGACCTAATTACAGTCTAGCTGCCCCGGATGTGCTGGTGCGGTTTTCATTTTAAATATCTTTTTACGGCGTGTGGAGGGGCAGCGTAGAGGGGACGCTTCACTGTGGAACAGGAACGAGGTTAAGTTAGGTGCAGAAAGTGTGGGATACGCAGCGTTATCTTCGATCCTGCGAAATCTGAACGTATTCTCACGTCTATTCAGGATGATGTGGCCATTCTCCTATAAACGAGTGAAAAGAAGGACGAGTAACTGAAGACAAAAAAAAAAAAAAAAATGATTACAACAAAAATTAGCAGGAAATAATGTTTCTTGGGTTCGCATTTTTCTGCGTTTCAAGCGTCACTAAAAAAAAAAAAAGCATTAAAAGGAAACATAGCAGAAAAACGATTATATATTATTATTATTATTATTATTATTATTATTATTATCATAATATTCTGTCGCTGTCTCCCGCGTTAGCGAGGTAGCGCAAGGAAACAGACGAAAGAATGACCCAACCCACCCACATACACATGTATATACATACACGCCCACACACGCACATATACATACATGTCTGTATATATATATATATATATATATATATATATATATATATATATATATATATATATATATATATATATATATATATATATGTATATATATAACGACCATAGTATCTTAGCGTGAGCCTGACTTTATCATTGTTTCCCAAATGTGTCGTTCGTCAGGCCACAGTAACATCAGTATGGCCATAATTTATAACAGTAAGACTCACGGGAAGCATGGATGAGGAGAGTCACCAACAACAGCTTTAATGTACATACCATTACTCCCACAGAACAATGGCACAAGACTCCTCCCGGTATATCTAACGGCCTCGCTGTCATGGCCGGCAGATTTCCGACGTGCACACGTGCGTGCGTGAGAGCCCTCCAGAGGAAAACTGTTTAATATCATTACTGAAAACGCACAGCCAAGCACAGGAAACGAGCGCTCCGACTATGATCTTTAGATATTAAATAACGAATAAATACTCTCAAAATCGTGGACAAAAAAAAAAAAAGAGGATAAACCATTGGCTTTTTAGGTGGAGATCCTTTCATGTTCATTGGCTGGGATGACCTAATTTCCAACACCATCGGCTCAGTAAACTCACACCCTAGCCTTTCAGCCCTACATAACTCTAATCTTATCTCTCCTCCCACCCTAATTCTTTTTTTGGGATTCCCCTGTATGTTTACAGAGACGTGAAATTTTTCACCACGATTCGCCGGGATGATAGTAAACATGGATGTCGAGAGGAAAATCAAAGTTTGCAGGAAATATGGATTTGATCTCAAGCAGCGCAGCGACAGAAGACGGAGGGTTCTGCTGGAGTGCGCTCGGGTGTGTGAGCAGGTGAAGCGGTCTCTCCACACGGCCATGGATTGGCTACGGATGAGTACTGTATTTAGTGGCTACCGCTGAATGAAATTAGAGAGAAAGAGAAAAGAGAAAGAGAGAGTGAGAGAGCAGTAGAGTGAGAGATGAATGAGAGGCGAGGAGGGCAATATAACAGCCGCCTAGTAGTAAAGTGTGGGCGTCGTGAGGCGGGCGAGTTGCCAGCTCTCGCCAGTGACCTACTTCAGAGATTGCGCAAACTCCCGTCTCTACTTTCCCAACGGGCTGTGATTGGCTGGAGGCACACGATTCAATATTTATACACTCTCCTGCCTTACATAATCTAGTTTACTAACACCACCAGGCTTTTGGGTAGTGCTGTGATCGGCGGTAAGCCCGCCACGGGAAGGTTCATTCACAAAATAACAAGCGATACCAGAGCTACGGTGACCCCCCCCTCTCCTCCCCTTTGGTACTTGGCCAGGACTGGAGTGTCCTTGGAGGTGGTGGCCTGGAGGGCCACTACCCCCCATCTCCCCCTTCCTTCTCTCACCTCCCCACAAAGTTTTTTGTCATTTACTCTTCCCTCACACACACACACACACACACACACACACACAAAGAGGTGGAGAACGAGGTGTTATAAATACCGCCCTCAGATGCTAAAGTAAGTGTTCTCTGTAATGAAGGAGAAATCGTTACTATTCTGAGGCACTAAGGGAAACATGTAACGCGTCACATTAAGAGGAAAGCGTTACTGCTTGTCACTTCATAATAATATATAATCATTTTCTAAATCTTTAGGAAACTTTATCAAAAACTCTGAGTGGCTCACACCCAACTTCAGCGTCACAAAATATTGTATGCTCTCACATACTTGAAATTCAGTACAGAGTAATGTGTGAAGGTAACACGTTCCATTCTGAACCAAACTGAATTACATCTCAAAGCTAATTATTTACATTTTGAACTAGCCGGAGGTAATCAGAACTAATTACTTCTTAAAGGGTCGAACTCTTCCCTCCACACACATCCCCACCCTCTCTGCCCCCCCCACCCCACCCCCCCGCAACGCCCCCGACGCCTCTAGTACACACAGTGACGCTCGTCTTCTTTGTCTCTCCCACATACACCAGCTCGCCCTCAACTGTCTCTCCCACATACACCAGCTCGCCCTCAACTGTCTCTCCCACATACACCAGCTCGCCCTCAACTGTCTCTCCCACATACACCAGCTCGCCCTCAACTGTCTCTCCCACATACACCAGCTCGCCCTCAACTGTCTCTCCCACATACACCAGCTCGCCCTCACCTGTCTCTCCCACATACACCAGCTCGCCCTCAACTGTCTCTCCCACATACACCAGCTCGCCCTCAACTGTCTCACCAGCTCGCCCTCAACTGTGTCTCCCACATACACCAACTTATCCTCCACTGTCTCCCTCTCTCTCTCCTATGTTAAACCTTACACGTAATCCGACACCAAAAGATTTTCAAAATATCGTAAGAGTTACCAGAAAACAGAAGCACATGACACAGGGACGGAAAATAACACATCTGATATTTTTTCGAGAGATTCTGTAGATAGATGGAACCCCCCCTATATCTGCCTATCTTTTACACCAGTCAAAACAACCTAGATATATCCTCTTTTTTCTAAGTCTTAAAAAATCATGACATAAAAACAAGGTTATATAAACGTAGGAGAGAGAGGTGGAAACAGTTCATCGACTACCCTATATTGACGACACCTTCACTACACCTGGATACTGCTCACAGGCCTTACACTGCCCCTCCGTGGTCGCACGACACCGCCACTCCAGGTTCACTGGCCAAAGCTCCTCATAACAGTAGAATCACAAACGAATCTGGAGCAAAAACTCCAGGCGTCCAAAACAAATGCAAGACGCACGATCATATCCCTTTATGTGGCACGTGTTTCTTACCACCATACATACTCTCATTACCATTCACTATAACTACGACCATCAGTGTCAATTACCTGTTTAATGAACTCAATCCTGTTATGTATAAATAACTTTTCAAAATGATAAAAAAAAAAAAAAGATATCCAGTCTGCCTCACTCGTGAAAATACCTGGGTGGCAAGACGACCCACCTTTCGCCCTCAAACCGATAAAAGAATTCCATACTACCCTCATCTGGTGGCCAGGCCCGATATAAAAGTCTCCTGCCTCCGCCGATAACGACATTCCAGACGGCCACACCACCACCACCGATACGGCTCTATCTATATCACTCAAGGCCACCTCACTTTATATATATATATATATATATATATATATATATATATATATATATATATATATATATATATTCTTTTTTCATACTTCTCAGCCGTTTCCCGCGTTAGCAAATTAACGCCAGGAAGAAACGAAAATAGGCCTCATTCGCGGTTATTCATTGTCTTAATGTCATGAGTAATGCACCGAAACTATTCATAATATATATATATATATATATATATATATATATATATATATATATATATATATATATATCAAAACAGAATTATTTGATAATTTAGACCTGATAATTAAGGAAATACGTTACACTCCTATACACAAGAACGATACATTAAGAAAAAATACAGATAAAAAGAATCTGATATGGTCAGAATATCACACAAGATGGAGAGAGAGAGAGAGAGAGAGAGAGAGAGAGAGAGAGAGAGAGAGAGAGAGAGAGAGAGAGAGAGAGAATATATGGATTCAGCAGAAGACAGACTGTCGAACTCGGGGCCTTGAATTTACGAGACAGTCATCCCGGCGTGCCAAGACGCAACCACTGAGAAGCGCCTGCGGGACGAGGGGTGGAACTCCGTCTGACCTACATATATACGCCCGAGTTCCTCCGCCCCTGGAGGGTGGGACACACGGAACGACGGTAGCGACCCGGGGCTGTGTGGCCGATCATCTAACTTGTGACCCGCTAGAGAATATGTACAGGGTGGGGGGGTTCAATTCACCCCCTAGTATGGAGCACTTCCCACATATATCTGGAGTAGCCCTTTCTACATCTCTCTCTCTCTCTCTCTCTCTCTCTCTCTCTCTCTCTCTCTCTCTCTCTCTCTCTCTCTCTCTCTCTCTCTCTCTCTGTCAGGAGAGCCATAGGGGCCTACCGTCTCATCCCATTACTCCTCCAGTCGTCACGTCATTTCAACCACTCTCCTCCGTCTGCTTGTGACGCTCCTGCTCCTCCCGCCTTGTTCTACAGGTATTAACATTTCGGGGAGTCTACCAACCGTTGGCGAGGCTGCATCATCGTCCAGTGAGGACACAGCCCAGTTTCGTTAAGGGACGCCTGATTTGAAGGAACCCTTTTAGATATAGGTCCTCGAGCAATTTATATATATATATATATATATATATATATATATATATATATATATATATATATATATATATATATATATAATTCGTTCATGTATTTGTTTGTAATTACCTGAGCATCATTTTCCATGGCCTCCCAGGCTGTGCTACACTCAGCAACAGGGGAGAGGATGGACTCCTTTGAAGTACTGCCTTTGATGTACAAAGTACAGGCTGTGGACGAGCGTGTACTCTGACTCCTCATCTGCCTTGAGGATGAGAATCATGCGTGTCTTATCATATGGCTCCCAGGCAAAAATGGGTGAGTAACAGAAAAAATTTTCTGGGCATTTGAAACTGAAATATCATTATCCCTCACACCTCGCCATCAGGTGGATATAAACATCCACTGATGGCTATTTACACTTAATACTAAAAGAAAAAAACTCTTTCATTGAATATTTATACAGTGTTAATTAACAGGCGGTGGGAGATAAAAGAGAGCGGCGGGCCGATATTACCTTGACATTGTGTGCTGGTGACGTCATGGCCTAGTATTGTAAATAGACCTTGACCAGTCGGAAGGTAGTCAAAGGTGAGTGAGCGTTTCCGGTCTGACGACCCAACACTAATGAGGACCGCTTACTCATAACTGCACATAATATTTACATAAAATGAGCGGCTTCACTCACGCTTTTGTACACTCCTCCCCACCTGAACCTTGTTTGGCTCCGGGAAAATGGGTAAAAATAGTGCCCCCCCACACCGACTATCATGCCTGGCTGGCCTTTTTTCCAGTCCATAATGAGTGAGCTGAGGACTGTATCAGAAGCAGCGATCCTGCTCCTCACCTGAACATCTCTAAGGAATTCGCGTGATAACAAGTTAACAAAACACAGACAGGGTAAAAAAGGACGAGATGAGGGAATGAAAAAAGGGGAAATGAGAAGTAATAATGATCATAAATGATAAGAAAGGTAAGGAAGGAGAGAGAGAGAGAGAGAGAGAGAGAGAGAGAGAGAGAGAGAGAGAGAGAGAGAGAGAGAGAGAGAGAGAGAGAGAGAGAGAGAGAGAGAGAATCTGGGGAGGGTATCTGCTGGACGACAGAATTAGTATCCTGTGTTATCTATCAAAGGACAGGATTAGTACCTTGTATTATCTGCTCTGTTACTAATCTATAAGATGACCGATTGAAAATGTGACGGGGGGGAAAGCCGGACGACTACAAAGGCACTACGTCTTTCTCCAACAAAGACTGGAAACCAGTGATGTTCTCCGCAGCCTTAACGCAAGGTCTCTTACAACTGCACCACCGTGGTCAGGTCATATATGTATATATATATATGAGGATAGGGGAAAAAGAATACTTCCAATGTATTTCCCGCGTCTCGTTAGAGGCGACTAAAAGGGGAGGGAGCGGGAGGCTGGAAATCCTCCCCTCCAGTTTTAACTTTTCCAAAAAAGAGGAACGAGAAAGGCGCCAAGTGAGGATTTTCCTTCTTAGGCTCAGTCCTATATATATATATATATATATATATATATATATATATATATATATATATATATATATATATATATATATATATATATATATATAATATAACTGATGACAATTGGTGAAGGAATAGTGTTTGATCTGTGAGTGACGTCAAGTCGAGTTGTCTAACGCTAATTAACATGATGTTGTTGCCAAGCGGGAAAGTGTCGTCAATCAAGACCCCCCCCCCCCCTGGAATCCCCCTTTACCCCCTCTCTGCACCGCCAGCACTCCCCCTCCCCCTCCCCCGCTGCAAACTGGCCGCCACTACTGTAAACGTAACCGGAAATAAACAGTAGATTGGCTTTTGATAATCTACATTGAGAACCGGAACTAGTTCGTCTCTCGGGGCCATGTTTCCTTATCAGTGTTCGAGTGATCGAGGAAACGAGTGAGTCAGGTTCTTCCTGGTGCATAACAAGACATTGTCAGATCCTGTCAACACCCTAACAATGCTCTTTGTGTGGCCTTTCCTGTATAAACGACATCAATATTTTTCCTGTAAACACTTACTCCTTTTATGGCGAGGGAAAAAAAAAAAAAGAGTCCACTCGTATTTTTGCACCTGGCTTCCCCTGGTGCAATACACAGACGAAATACAAGACGTTCCACTGAAAAACCACATCCTGGCCTTATCAGTAAGATACCTTATCCTGCACTATGATTACGTCATAACGCCAACGCCAATATTCTCAAATGTGCACACAGAGGGACTTCCACGACCCTAGCTAGCTGGCCATCAAGCGCACAACAGAGAGACTCCACATCTGAGGGATTCTAACTTGGCCATGGGGACCTTGCATGCAACCCAGGGGAGTACCTCCACATGTGACCTGGCTGGTCAGCCCCCAACACCTGACTATTGCACTACCCAGCAAGAGGCGATGAACACAAGACCTCACTCTCTCGCGTATGATCCACAATAACGAGACGACGCTATACGTGTCTTATGGCGTCCCTGTATTCATACAGTGGAATCACCTGAGACTAAATCAGATATAGCTGTCTGCTAACCACACACTCTACTATGCTCAACATCACACACACTTTCCTGCAGTACCCAAAACGACCAATGAAAATCAGATCACACAGATCCATCGCACTGAACAAGTCACACTGTTGTGGATCATCCTCACACATCACCTTTGAGCTACCAGGTTCACATATGTTACCAAGTCGGCCCACCAGACGTAAAGCCTTCAAAGTGTAGGAGTTACCCTCGTCTATCTTCACAAATAATTACCCAGACGAGTCATGAACACTGAGACGCCATCGGGTGGTCAAGATCACCCTAACTAACCCGGACATTCCTTCACAACAATCAAGCTACTGTACAAACTTATTTCTCATCACAATATATACGACTCCTCTGAGGCTTAGTGGCAATCAAGAAAAGATTATAATGAAGAAACGGATAAAGTCAACCCCCAAAAAACACCAGGAGAGGGAAGTAAGATAGCAAAGATGATGATGGAAAAATATAAAAAGATGAAGACTATGTAAAACAGACAAGTTAAACGGTACCACAAAGGAAGATGTGAAGTCGGTAACATTTGTACAAATAAACATCCTTACCTGAACTATGTAACAAAATGGTGTATCAAAAAAGCTTGCATACAAAGGCGTGTTAAAGGAGGGGCAGATAACTATGAGTTCAGACTTTAAATAATTTGCAGATATCTTCTCACATAGGGCTGGTGAAAATGGTGTACCAGGTCCGGATACCTACACCCACCAGGGATTTTAATACTATGTAAAGAAGCGAGAGCTGAGAGATGCACAAACCTGAGAGAGAGACAGGCAGAAGGTACGATGACCTAAGATAGAGACATGAAACCAAAGAAACAAAGAAAATAAGGAAAAAAGAAAGAAGAACGTAGGAGAATGAAATCAAAAACGGAATCAGAGAGATCATGAGAATCAGAATAGAACAGAGGATAATGAGAACAAAAACAGAACAAAAGAAACCATATTCATAGTAACAAGATCCCGAGTTAGACTCAGGAAACTATATACATGATTATCATATAATAATGTATGAAAATAAATGAGAGCGTCACGATATATTACATTAATCAATACATCATTATCATATATTAATGTACAAAAATAAATGAGAACTTCACGCCAAAAACAGATTACATTAATCGATATATAATTGTCATATATTAATGTATAAAAATTAATGAATGAAAACACACCAAAAATAGATTATATTGATCTATACATAATTAGTGTATATCAATGCATAAAACTTGATAAATGAGAACTCCACACCATAAATAGATTACATTAATCGATACATGATTATCATAAACTTAATAAACGAGAAATTCACACCAAAAATAATTACATTAAACTATACGTTAATATATATTATTGTATAAAGATGGATGAGAAGTTCACACCAAAAACAGATTACATTAATCAATACACAATTATTATATATCAATATAAAACCACACCAAAAACAGATTACATTACTCTATTCATAATCACTAGAAATACATGAAAACACACCAAAAATAGATTACATCAATCAGTACATAATCAAAGATAATACACAACCAATCAATGTAACAGAAACACGGGTCAATGAGACAGGCAGGAGGAAAGCAAACTTTGAAAGTCAGGAGACCTTGCCTCCAGACGGTGCACTACAGAAGGTGGCGTTGCATCCTCTGTAAACTGCATGTCTGAAGGAAGGCAGTTTCCTTAAATGAGCTATGGGAAAAGACAGTGTAAATAAGCCAAAGGAAATGTGAAATTCTACAGAGTAGAAAAGGAAGAAGACAGTCATATGTCATAAGCAATGGTAGAAACTAGCGAACTGATCAATCTGAATTTTGATTGTGAGAAAATAATGTGGAATGTGATTAAATAATCTGATAGCAAATACAGATCAGGACGAAACGTGGAATTACATTACCTTAATCATTGACGCGTAATACCGTCCAACGCTGGGCCAGAAGCGGGAGTGCGGTAGATCAGAGGAGAACTGCTTGAAGTTTCATGAGGCAGTGGATGAAGTGGAGCGACTTACCTTTTGAGACTGTGAGCGTAGCTTTCTGGAGATGGTGGCTGGGGGTCTGGAAGAGGTAGGCTTCCAGGCAAGGAGTGACTGTCAAGCTGGAGAAGTCCCTCTGGAAGATGGTAAAGACGAACTGGTTATTAAACTGAACTGCCTCCATCACTGGAGAGGTGATCAACATATCTGTTTGGGAAGTATGGGTGTACGCAGCTCCTGCTGTATACGTGGATGGCAACACCTGTATGTTCAGGTGCTAGAGTGTATACATAGGCAGCTGGAAGTATGAGTGTTACAGCGGCTATGGCAGTGTGCAGGCCACCTATAAAAGTGTGTGAAGTGACTAGAGTGTATAGCCAGCTATGAGTGAACGTTTGATGACGTATACAGCGACTGGTAGTGTATGGAGGGCAATATAACCAATCACTGGTAGTGTATGGAGGGCGATATGTGCCTTGTGTAAGGCTGATGAAGTCGGTCATCATCATCATCATCATCACCACCGACCCACAACAAGGGAGTTCATACTCCCACACCGCCAGCAGGGGACGGGGTTCGTCGTGCCCACCCACACTTCCTCGCTATTTCCGAGCTTCCTTCCTCTCTCTCTCTCTCTCTCTCTCTCTCTCTCTCTTCCGTTCCTCGACCGACCCCCCCCCCCCCCCCCCCCCCCCCCCCCCCCCCGATGGTAACAGCGTGGGAGTAAGTAGGAGGAGCTCGTGTGTTGCCTTCGGGTGGTCGCGGCATTTCTCACTAGTTCCAGTTGGGGGCTCCGGCGTAGGTGTGACACCTCGCCTTCCCCGTCCTCCTGAACCCGTGTCCCCCTCACTCATATTGCTGGTGGCTCCCGCCTGATTTATAACCACTCACAACACGAGGAGGGGGAAATGAATCAGCTCACGAGAAGGTCACCCACTTGATTCTTAAGGAAATAAAAGAAGAAAAGGCAAATAAACTTTGGCAATATTATTGTTGGCTACATGTACTTCACCACGACCAAGACACACGTGCTGAAGAGAGAGCACTTGGGCTTACGGAATATCTAAGAGTAGAATAAAATCCTCGACTACTATCACTGAAGACTGACAACCACGCAAGAGATAATTAGCCTTACAAGAAATATAACGAGCCAATTAATCTTCATCATATATGTTCCACGAAGGATGACGTCCAGCACCAGTGAAGATGAGGGAACAAACGAAATTTGCAAAACACGTCTAACAATATGACATTAAGAATTAGAATTCAAAATAAAACGCATCATATATATATATATATATATATATATATATATATATATATATATATATATATATATATATATATTGTGACCCCCTATGGTCTTTCATCTTAATTTTGGCTGTTCATCTGTCGTGATCGCAGAAATCATCCTGCAGCAGATGGAGAGGGAACAGCACCAGTCTTTGTTTACTAAACCTCCACCTCTGGCTGTCACGCTTCCGTCATTTTTCAGTCGCGTCTTTACGGTAGTTGTGAAGAGCCAGATCTCTTTCACACCATCTCAATGATGGTGTCCGTCAGAGATTTGTCCTATCGCTTACAAGTGATCTCGCCTCAACCTCCAACGCTCTTCATTTTCATGGTGACAGTTCGACTGTGAACACTTCCACCTACTCGCCTTCCCCCTCTTCACTCCAACATTCGTTTCTTTTTTCTTTCTCTCACTGAACGTATTTCCTCTTATCAGTTTGGACCTGTGAAACATCGCGGGATGGGGAGAGCAGCAACTTGGATAAATTCGAGTCAAACGTAATTTCCACGTATGTCTCTGTTTAAAATCTCAATTGTTCCCATACAGTTCAATAACAAATCAACTCAATGCAACCCAGAAATAGCACAAACACGTTGAGGATGCTCGCTCTACCCAGGAAACCCCACATAATAATAACATCACAAAATCTGCTTCCCAAAAACTGTGGTGTTGTGAAGGAAGCTTTGCTGTCTTCCCTGTAAGCAGCTGTTCCACACCTACAGGGGCCTCCATTACCACAGTATGTGGTACTGCTCACGTACATGTGGTAGCTCTTCTTCCACCTCTCTTGGCCACAACGGAACCAAAGCATTCTAAACGCTCCTGCCCACACCTCTTCAGCCATCCCTTCCCCTCCACCGTGATGCTACCCTCTCTCTTTTACAGTGTTCTTCTGGACTGTCTACGTGTCGCACCCACATGACCTGGACCTGCAGTACGAATCTGACTCCTGCTTCCCATAGCTTCTGTGTAGAGACCAGACACGCGAGGACAGACCGTCATGACACCTCCTTTCCTCGCATGACACAGCTGTATATTCCTCTTCCTTCAGTGGTCTCTCCTTCTTATAACCCTTTCACCTTTAAGAGTCAGTCTACACCTGGAGAGCTAAATCAAACCGTCTTGCATTCCTTCATATATATATATATATATATATATATATATATATATATATATATATATATATATATATATATACACTGGTTATCGGAAACACGTTCAGAGAGAATGGAGAGGAGGTTACAGACGTAGGCACAAAAGATGACCATGACTTGTGCTAACAGTGCCAGGGAGGAGGGAGAGACGAGCCCTGGTTGTGTAAGGGTGTGGCTTCAGTTCAAGATTTTCCTGGTATTCAGTGAAGTGTCAGAGGTTGGATGTCGGTTATAGTGAAACACTGTTGAGGCAGGACTTGGACGTGGTGGAATATTGGTAATATATTTATCATGTCCACGTCAGTAGTCTGAATAATGCCTATACCTGCTGTACGCGAGAGAGAGAGAGAGAGAGAGAGAGAGAGAGAGAGAGAGAGAGAGAGAGAGAGAGAGAGAGAGAGAGAGAGAGAGAGAGAGGTGGTGTAATGGTCCTTCGTACGATCTCGTCTCGTTTATACTCCTAGAACCACACACGTCGCAGGTGCAACATTGTCGGTATCAGTTTTCAGACAGACACTGCCCACGGTAGGTTCACTCTTCCTGGCTTAAGTGTGCAGGGATGATGCCCGGTACCATCTCACACGGGAGGTTGTCACAGCAGCCACTCAGGTAAGGCACTACCCTCCTGATGCAAGACATTTGAAGACCAGGCCCGGAGCAACCTCACACCCTTCGTGTCTGTATTACTAACCTTACTCCTTGTTTCAATGAAACTTAACTCCTGGGCTAATCTTAACATCACCCTACATGCATCATACACCTATCCAACACAATCTGGCATCCCATCTTCACACTCTTTCCCTTCTCATCCCTTCCCTAACGTACGACTTTAAAAAGCAAAAACGGAAGTGTCCAACGACCTGCTGGCCTCTTGTTCCCGGCATCCTGGGATGTGAAGAATCTCCGGAATCTCGCCTGTGGCTGTTGCTAACGAGAGGGAGGGCTCAGGCAACAAGCAGTAACGGCCACTCCCAAGATCTTTACTCCTTCTAATAAACCGTACTCCTTCAACATTCATTTCATCGACATTTGCTATCTTTCCACTGACACTTGTGTTGAACACCATCTGATTCTTCATGCCTCAGCTGCCTAACCTCCATCCATGATTGGTTCATCTAACAATAGGTTCGCTTCTGCCTCCTTCAGAGGATGCTTCTGTCTCTGGTGAGCTTGCAGCAAAAGTTAAGTCTGCCTTAGGAAAGGAGACATATAACCCTCCTTTATAGACTATTTCTTCCTCCAATTCGCTGTTCAACCATCGTTCTTCTAAAGCCATTCCGGCGCAGAACCTGGCAATATTGGACCTTAAATATCTCTCATTCCTCCTATTTGTGTTAAGTCTCCTCCTCCGCCCGATAACACTTGAAGTCCATTATGCAAGCGGTGACGAGTTCATTTGTCCAAAGGAAGTGTGACAACTCCTCTTCTTCCATTGATACGTCTTCCTGGCCATTAACCAAAAGGATTTCTAAACAACTTCATAACTTTTTCATCACGTATCATTTCCGTTATTCTTTTCTTCGTTATGTTTGATGAATCAACCTCCCCTTCTTTCCTTGTCAACAGTGGCGTCTCACATAGTTCCGTCCCGTCCTCTAAGCCTCGCCCTCTTTTTTTTTCTTTTTTTTTTTCAACAGATAACCAAGTAAATTCCTACACCGAAGACCCAACACCGCAGCATGCCTCCACTTCTTGCAAGTCCGCCCCCTCCACCCTCGTTCGATCAACGTCTCGTCTCTTTACGTTTCTGAATTCAGATCTGGAGGAGATTTCCCAGTGGGGAACGTAATGTACTTAAGTTTCATGAGTCTAAAATCCAGCATCTACCTACCCTTCTTTCTAAAACTCCTCACAACTTTCCTGTCTTGGGTGAATCTTGAAGTCCACCATTTCACACACTGAGCGACATCCTTGGCCCCACCGTCGCATGTAGGTTAGGTTAGAAATCCCACATTACACGAAGAGCGAAGTCTACCTCTAAGAAACTGGCAGTCCCACTGAGATGCCGAAAATTCTTCTCCCCTGAGCACTTGCCGCAGTCATGCGAATAACTGATTCATCCTCGTGGGTAGAAATAATCTCACAACTGTACAAGTTCCTACTCCAGACCACGGCAGACCGACACACTGAAAATACACTGATAACTGAAGTGTGAAAAGAAGGTAAAAGATAAAGGTATGGATGAAAAGGAATTTGGGGGTGACGGAGGGAAGTGCTGCCGTGTGGAGTCCGTAATGTTCCTGTCACGTAAGAAGTAAAGGTCACAGCGTATTCCTACATACACATACATATCACAACTGAAGAAGGATGAAGAAACGGACGCGGAGGCAACGAGAAAAGCTCTCACGGGCGGACAAATTGCTTGTATCCCCGAGAGACAGTCAGGAGGAATGGGGGGGAAAAAAGAAAAACGCCGGAAAGCGTATGATAGTGTGTGGGAAGGCGTGGGAGAACCGTAATGGTTAGGTATGAGTGAATCTATGACCTCGGGTGGAACAGGCGTAACAGAAGACTAACGTCAGGCTGCGTATGAACGATTCTGTACTCTGGAATGGAGTCGGAGTTGGTACGGTAACGGCAGGTTACTAACGATGTGTTCTGGGAGTATGTGAGGCTCTAGGAGGGAACTGATGGCAGGCAATCAGGAGGGGGGACCTCACTGGGGATGTTGGGGTAAGATGGAGGAGACCCTTGGTCATGTGGATGTGCAGGACACAAGTACCATAAAGACTGGGATGAAATTTCAGGAGGCGGAAGAGGGTGACGTTGGGCGAGAGTAGGACGAGGTAGTAGCAACAGGTGTGTGTGTGTGTGTGTGTGTGTGTGTGTGTGTGTGTGTGTGTCGAGGAGGAGGAACCAAACAAGGGGCACCACGACGAAGCCTGTCGACGGAATCGTGACTAGACCAGGCCTAGTGACGGTGTAACAGGAGCAGGACTGGTGGAAAGGACACACACACACACACACACACACACACACACACACACACAAGGAGATACAGAAACACACACACACAGGTTATAAATACAGGAAGAAATGCGCTGATGATTATACGAGAGTCGAAAATTGAGAAAAATACGGATAGCGATCTTCAGGCGCCCCCACCCCCCCCTCGCCGCTGAGTATAAAGGAATATCAGCAAGACTAGATAGAGTACTCGGTGTGGCCGTGACCTGTGATGTGTGCTGCTGGGGACGTGGGCGGGGGCTCGGCCAAACGAGTGGACAACACCTCCTTGTTTTGTAAACCGGAACACCCCATTAATTACATCTAATCCAAGTGTGACATACGAAAGCACGTCTCGCTCGCTCACCGCAATACCCGGAAAATAGGATTTACAGCAGTGTATATATACATATATATATTTAAATTCTCTTCACGAGGCGTTATTCAACCCCCTTACTCACTCCCCCCCATAATCCCCCCTCCTTCCCTACCCCCCCCCTCCACTCAGACCTCTACCAGCACGCGAGGTAGTGGGTGTCAGGAGGCGGGGCATGTGAGGGCCAGGCTCCGCCTTCTGTCCTCCCACATCCACACACACACACTGTCAACATCACTATATCCAACCTGAACGGACAAACTGACGGCGAATTATTCTTTCTCATATCGTCGTCTACCTTCCATACGCCTCTTTACTCCTACAATCTATGTCGGAAGCTCCTCTCTGTCTCTCTCTCTCTCTCAAATAAGTATAGAAATGGTTGGTTACCTCCTCGACATTCGGATATATCTCTCACCCCGCCCACTTGGCGAGGGAGATGATAGAGAGCGTTGGCGGAAACATTCCGAGTTTTCATTCATATCTCCGGTGTTTTCAGTGGTGCGCAGCGTACTACTCAGGGGTGGGGGTGGGTGGGGTGGGGGGTATTTCATCAGGAAACTTGAATGAACCGTAATTGGACAAAAATCTTAGAAATGTAATGCTTCCCCTGCTGACAGCATTGGTGTCCACTCGCCCACGATTGTAAACACATCCTATCGTGTCAGGTGATCAGTGTACACGAAACTCCTTCGGTAGACGTCTTGGTAAAGTCTTATAGACTAAGGTAATACATGAATTATATTTCCAGATCACACTGGAAAGTTAAGCCGAACAGCCCGCTTCAAACAAATGACGCAAGAACAGTCGAAAATCAAAAAGAATTGCACAAAGCCATGAATGTGAAAAAAAAAAATAAATCCAGAGACTAGCACACTGTAAAGCGAGTTTTCATAGCCAACCGTATAATCAAGTAGCGACTCTGATGTCAGCCTTAGCAATGCCACACAACAAAGGCAACGCGGAAACCGCAACACAGCGCAGACCACTGGGCTGTGCAGGTTGGCTGGGTGGTAGCTTGGACTTGAGGCCCATCCACTGGCAGGGTCACTGAGGCCGGCCGTTATCGTCAAGTCTGAAGCCGTCAACAGAAAATTCTGAGGCAGCCTAAGGCACTCAGGAGAATTCTAAGACCTTGCACTGTCCCTCTCTCTCTGATGAATAAGTCGAGGATAAGTCGCCTGGCAGACGAAGTTGTAATCATTCCTAGTCGAGAGATTAAGTAAGGTGTCAACGAAGGCGGAGATGGGTCGTCGACGACTATTGCTGGAGAAAACAGGAATACCACACACTAATGGTTCATATTGCTCATGAAATACATGTATCGTAAATATCAAACATAAATGAACACATGAGTCATCTTGCACAGTTAAACTGGATAATAGAAGAATTTGCTCTTGTGCACCACAACCAAGAACCGCCGCATTCGTAAATCAAAATGGAATTAGTTTTCGTACACAAAAACTCCCAGTTACTGTACACGAGGTGTTAGGGGCGGCTGCACTCTCCATGTCAGGGTGTCCCGCTCACGTGCCCAGTCGTTATTAAGTAAACAAAAGCCGCAAAATGTGAATTAAGATCGCGAGATAAGCTTCAGTAAGTACCCACGCCTCACCGAGTGCGCACACCTCCTACTGGTGTCAAAACAAAACTACACAAGAATAGCAAATTCCTTTTGACTTCTTCCCTTGAGACAACCTGAAAATCTAATAATAATCAACTGCATTTCCCACGCAGGAGGGCAGTTAAGCCAATATCTCGAAGTTAAATTTAGAAAGGCAATTTAGAGTGACGGTGAGCGAGTCCAACACAATATCCTAGTATGATGCTTGTGGCACGCAAGCGCATATCTTGTGCCAAATGTTCAAACCACGACATCCATTACCATACACCATGTTATCACGTGCACACATTCCGATATGAAAGCACGCCTCCAAAAACATTACAAATGCAGAAGTACGTAAGGACGAAATCCTTAAACGATCTAGTGCATCTACAGTCAAGCTCGGGCCATCATGTCTTCGTTTCGCGACCTTCGCACCACATAAATGCAAAATGGTTGTCATTAGGCAGGTAGGTAGGTACCCACTTATAAATAGCACACAAAACTGGAGAGACAAAGAAGCACGGCCAATCACTGCAACCTAACGCTGGGATCAGATTGACTTACCGCCTCCACACCTGTAACATCAGCACATAACATGTAATTTTACTCGTGTACGTTTTACCTCTACCTCCATTATTCAGTGAGCCTATCTGGCATAAGAGCCACAGAAGCTATGATAGGAAAGTGATAGCTGCGAGGGCGGAGAAAAGTACGGGTGAACTTCGACTGCAATATCAATGCCGTGGCACCAGACGGTCCTGGACGAAGTTATCCCCGCTGGAGGGCTGCAGTCTTCTCCAGACTTCATAATGTTACGTGTGGGGGAGACTAGATAATTGTACAGAAGGCATACACACCCCCCCCCCCCTACACAACACTCCCCCCCCAGCACAACGTCTATACCGTGTTCCATCCCCAGCTCCTCCCTTCCCCTTTACCCACTTACCCTCTCCCCTTTACCCACCTACCCTCACGAACATTCGCTTGCTCATCACAAACACAAACATACAGACGCTCCCTAATTTACTTCCCACGCGTCGGAATCTTGTGTGTGTGTGTGGGGGGGGGGGTATTGTGTATGTGTGTGTGTGTGTGTGTGTGTGTGTGTGAGAGAGAGAGAGAGAGAGAGAGAGAGAGAGAGAGAGAGAGAGAGAGAGAGAGAGAGAGAGAGAGAGAGACGAAGCGGAAGCAGAATGAAGCGGCAGGACAGGACACGGGGTGTGTGTGCTGGGCGTACACGGCTGGACTGTATGATCCCCCGTTCATACCAAAGTGAAGAGGAATTTCCCCAGACTTTCAGATCTCCATTTACTGAGCGAGCCGTCGTTGCGTTCACAGTCCAGCTCTTTATCGAAATATTACATACTTACCGTTTCCTTCCAGTGTCACACAAGTTCCTGCAAGTCATCAGTCAAGTTTCAACTTCAATCAGCAACTTCAGTAAACCTCAGGTACGATATAATCAATTCAACACCCAGTAAAGCGAGCGCCAACCATCTTTGACTCTCTCTCTCTCTCTCTCTCTCTCTCTCTCTCTCTCTCTCTCTCTCCTTCTACCAGTAATTCGAATTATATTTTTCATCGTTAAATTTACGTAAAGGAGGAAAGAGAAACCAGCGCTTGGTATGAATATATCGCAAGCTCATCTCAGGCAGAGGGTAGCCATCACCTGGAGGTGTGGCGACGGGAGACTTGCACCAGCGGCACCAGGAGGCAGCGTGAAGAGCCTGTACAGAGTCTCTGTGCTCCTCATCCCCGCGCGCCCACACATCCCTCGCTGCATGACACTACGGGGGTGAACAGCTGTACCTGCACTGAGGGACATTACACACGGTGCGGCGGCCCCTCAGGAGGTCACAGAAGCCTCCACTGTGGCACAAACAAGTTCGATCGTCTGCTGAGCATCATAATCAAGGCTCTTTCTCCTCCCTTACGTCAACCAATTCTGTGACACCCCCTATGACAAGGAGATGAGTGCACACAGAATTACACAAAAATGTTACATTTCCTGAAGAAACGCCTGTGCCAGGTGAAGACTTGGCGAACCTTAGGGAAGGAGCAAATCCAGGTTTTGATAGGTAGACAGAGAAGAACGTGGATAAAACCCCACAGTCTATTTTCTCCGCCAGGTTACTGCTGGCGGACAGAATCATTATCCCGAGTGCCACATTCTATTTGAGATAGAGACAGGATAGTAAAGCAGAGGGCACCTTCCCACGCACCTCACCTACCGACGCAAGAAAAAAAAAATAGCGAAGGAGCATCAATCAGTGTTATGAGAGAGAGAGAGAGAGAGAGAGAGAGAGAGAGAGAGAGAGAGAGAGAGAGAGAGAGAGAGAGAGAGAGAGAGAGAGAGAGAGAGAGAGAGAGAGTACAGAGACGTAGAGATCTTATGGTAGAACGTGAATGGGAATGATAATCAGCTTCTGAAGCTGGAAACTCGAGAGGGAAAGACCAAATACGAAAATATAAAAAGGAAAGCTTGCGTAAACACGAACTATTATTGCGTTTCTCCCTCTTGAACAGGTTCATCAGCTGATACTTTATATATCGATATCACTGAAGTACTTCTCTCTCCATCCATTTTATATATATATATATATATATATATATATATATATATATATATATATATATATATATATATATATATATATATATATGACAAGAATTTCATATGTTTCGTTTCATGTGATCATCCATTACGCATATCATGTTGGTTTTCGGTTATCAGTTGATCATCCTCCAACAAGCTAAGGATCTTATCCTTGATTTTTGTGTCTAAGATCTCACCTAAAGTCGAAAAGAGAAGGGAGAGGGGAGATGAGGATATGAGAAGGGGAGACGAGGAGAGAAAACAGTTGGGATAGAAGAGGGTGAGGAGAGGTGGAAGGCAGGGGAGCAGAGGCTACGGACAGGGGAGAAGGTAGAGAAAGGGGAGAGGGAACATGGTTGAGATAGAGGGAGAAGAGGACTGGGTGAGGTGAAGAGGGTAGAGAGAGGGGAAAGGAGAGGGGGAGGAAGAGGGAAGAAAGGTTGGGATAGGGGAGTGAAATAGGAGTGAAGAGGTGGTAAGGGCGTAAGCAAAATAAGTGTAGAAATAGCAACAAAACAATAATGGCCGGCCACTCGTGCAAGGAAGGTGTCGTCTGCAACGACCATATAGATGTTACAGCCAGCATGACTGACCGGTTTAGACAAAACACACACTATAAACATAACACCTTCCACAGACGAACTACGAGGTGGGTGGAATTACATTTGCCTATAAATGAAGATCGTTTATGACGTGGGCCAGTTGGTGCAGTCATGCTCAGGGTCATGGCATAGCCCACGCGAATGGTCGTTAACACAAACTGACGCTAGAGGGGGAGGCTGTTGATGAGGATTCCTGTTAAAAAGAAAATGGCCCTTACTACAAGTTGATGCAAAGGTGGGTAGAACGATATGATAAGGCTGTAAGGGTGGTCATGATACAAGTTAACGCCAATGAGGTAGTCGCTGGTACAGGTTAACGAGGTGATCGTCAGTCCAGGTTAACGAGGTGAACGTTAGCACAGGTTTAATGAGGTGGTCGTCGGTACAGGTGAACGAGGTGACCGTTAGCACAGGTTTAACAAGGTGGTCGTCGGTCCGGGTGAACGAGGTGACCGTTAGCACAGGTATAACGAGGTGGTCGTCGGTCCAGGTTGAGGTGAACGTTAGTACAGGTTTAACGAAGTGGCTGTCGATCCAAGTGAACGAGGTGGCCATCCATACACGTTAACGCTGTACTGACGTTTGCTGTATTGCAGGAGGGGGGGGGGGGTCCGTTACAACAGGTTAATGCAACAGCAGCAGCAGCTTGGTCCGCGCAGGTCAGCGAGATACAAGCGGCCACTGGTAAAGACGAGCTCCAGGGAGGGTTGACAGTGACACAGGGGAAGCGCCTTAAAGGTGTCCACTGATACAGGTTAGCGTTATGATGGCGTGGCCGTTGGAGCAAGTCAAAACCGTACGGGCGGACGTTTGTATGGGTGGGTGGTCGCTCTGGAGGTGGCCGTGAGTACGGGTCAACATCGAAGTGGGTCCCGCTCAGGATAAGGAATAGGGCATTACTTAACCTCAGACACCCATAATTAACTTAATAAAACCGTGAGCAAACAAAAAAGAAATAAAAATCAGCACCAAAACGTTACTGAGCATATCAAATTTTAACGTAAGAGAAAACCATGAAACAAAAGCATATATGAAAAGCAAGTATAAAACTGACCAAAAAAACCGATATGCAGCTACAGAAAAAAAAAAAATAATCAAAAAACTCCTTATTGGCACGACAAACATGGAAGGCCCTGCAAAATAAGATCCCTAAAATATAAAGCGGGTTCAATAATAAGCAATAAAAGTATGTGCTGGTGGAAACCAGGAATACAGGAAAATAATTGAAAAAGAGACGTGAATGAATAAACAGCGGTACATTATGAATGAAAAGTACTTCATTCATAGTCTAGGGTGACAGCCACTCGCGTTTCACCAGCGGTAGCCAGAGGAGACCTGTCGATGTTGACTGCGGAATTTTTGTCAATGGATATTATTCAGAGTTTCTATTACTGGCTTTCAGTGGGTTGGTGAATGGTATGAGTTACCCATTTCTCATTTTCCTGCTGGCTTTCACTAAATCAAATACTCGGTTTTATTTCAATTTCAATCAGCTTATACATCTTTTATTGTTATTAAAAGAAAAAGCGACTTTGTGAAAGAAACTGCAATAAAGTAATTACAAAAATAATTCGGGAGCGAACGATAAATGCTTGCATTATCTTAGTGCTAAACATTACTGTCATTGTTTGAAGTCGGTGTCTCTGACAATGATTTCATAATAACCTTTTATTTGCTGATTATTTCAAATGATGTTACAATTCTTACATAATTGTTGTTTTTTTTTTTGTCATGTTGCTTCGCGAGTCTTTGATGGTATAATACTTATATATATGTGTATATATATATATATATATATATATATATATATATATATATATATATATATATATATATATATACATATATATATATATATATATATATATATATATATATATATACATACATACATATATATATATATATATATATATATATATATATATATATATATATATATATATATATATTCCTATGAGTCCACTTAAATATGTAATT